>NC_056625.2:146469272-146759272 GCF_002870075.4 Lactuca sativa | reverse complement strand
TTTTACTACAAATTTAGATTTAAGCGTTCTCTATATCCATAAAAATCGAATTGACTTTTTCTACATGTTTATGATGATTAATTTGGGTAAAAAATATTATATTTCCACTTCGAATTTTATAAACAAATGGTTTATATTAAATCCTAATGAAGGGTGAAAACAGTGTGTTACAACTCTCCCTCACTTACAAAGATTTTATCCCCAAAATAGCGCACCTAGATGTCACTTTATCGGAGTTATCGAGATCAACTCGTGATCTAGCCAATGTTTTCACATTGATATTCCCTATAGAACTTCATTTTCGACCTTAGACGCACTCCCGGACTCCTCGTGAAGTCTTCCAAAACCGGGAACTTGTCGATTTGGACTTCCAAAAATTATCCTCTACGCTAGACAATCACCTTCAGACGTGAAATGTCGATTTGTTTCTTTGACTAGGAACACAATCGACTCATTACAAAGAGAGTAACTAGAGAAGTTTATCTATGACATCCTAGCGAAATCCATCTTCCGGGACATCCTGAAACTTAACCAAAACTATTATAACGGGTTTACAAGCTTGAAAAATCTGGAACCAATAATTTGATATTAGTGACAAACTTATGATATAGCTTTCTCATCTTCCAACCTACTTGATTATAACGGAAGCTAAGTCACCAATACCCTTCTCGCAAGGTTCTAAGTATTACCTATATCAAGGTACAATTATTGTACGAGTTATTCGTTCTTATGCCTGCTCACGATATATCGTGCTACTATCCAACTATAGGGATTAATGCTAGACCGCTCTTGTCATCCACCCCTCGGGCCTGAAGACTCACGATCAACCCTTAGGTGGTCTTAAAGACTCACAATCATTATCCGACTGCCCTGAAGAAATCCAACCATCCTACTTCTTGATGTCTATTAATCACAACAGGTATCTGCTAATTAAAATTTTTGAGGCTACAACTGATCCGAGGTCCTTAATCTACATGGTACAAATGCTAAATCTAATTGTTGTCTTATGTCAACCTGTGAACGTTAAAGTTTGATCCTAGTTTTATATTAATTCTTGTGCTTACCGATAAAAGGAATAACTGAAACAAACATGTAGTCTACCCTGATGCCTAAAATACCATTGAAGCATTATTATATGCTTAATGGGCATATTCTTTCCGAATGGTCTCCTCCTATGTGTCTCTAATCGTACTTACGAAAACACTCTCTCCCTTGACATTGATCCTACTACTTTAATTCTTTGGCACGGGTTAAGTAAGTCCTTATTATGGTTTTTGTAACATCCCAAATGTATGGCATTTTAAAAAATTTTCTTTATGCTTATTTTAAATCGGAGCGATCTTTATAAATACGGAATTTGTCCCATAAAAGCATTTCTGAAGAAAATGTTTTTCATTGATTTATTAATAACTTGGGATGTCATAACCGATACAAAAACATAAGCATAAGCATGCCTTACATCAATATTCTTGCAGCCTACGAACTCCTTAAATCTCTCAACAGATAATTACTTTATCTATCAGTACCTTTGTATCGCTACCCGTGATACACGGAAACTGAGTGGGCCAGGCTCGGAAACCTGGTGAGTACTTGTGGATTTCAATCATGTAATGTTATAATATATATATATATATATATATATATATATATATATATATATATATCCAAACGGTTACCAAATAATATACAAATGTGTCGTTTAGAGTGGTCAAGCGTTTGTTATCTGAAAGATGACTAGACATACTTTTATAGTTGCCTAATATGGATCCAACATTTCTGGTCATCCAAAAGATTATGCAAACATACCATTACAATTGTCTGATTTGGATCCACCATTTCTGGTCATCTAAAAGAATAAGAAGACATACCATTATATTTGTTTGATCCGGACCCACCATTTCTGGTCATCCAAAAAGTAATACGATTTGTACTCCAGTACGTATTTCGTACGATCAACACCTGGAAGTGTCAATGAATAGATCTCTACTCTTCATTCCTACCTTACACATACATATGCCAAATGAGACTACCCGATAACAACTTAATTGAACTAGGTATTTATAATAAGTCCTACTATATTAACGCGCAAAACTACTAGATTCCCAATACCATATCTGTTTAGACAACACTATCCTAGTTTAGTGAATATATTTAGCACAGGGTATTAACATATTTTTATTTATCTTTTTGATAATATTTCTATTATTGTTATCATGGAATAATAGTTATATATCTTTTAACATAGATAGAACCATATCTGGTTCGCATATCGTATATCCTCAAATACATTTCTAACTAGGAAATTAGAATATAACTCATAGATAAACTTTATAACAGATATTTAATACTTAAATTAATACTTATACTAAAATGATGCTCAATAAAGGGACTATGCACTCACTTGATAAAAGTGGATGCCTCAAAATTGGAGTAGAACTTTGCCTCGGTACTTTATATTTTTCTATGACGTGACTTAGGTTCACATTGCTAAGTCTTAGTCTTATATTCTTGGCGACTAACGACAGTCTAGATTCCTCACTAATCCCAATGTCTACATCAAGATATATTAATTAAGGAACAACCAGGTAGGATCATACTCAAGGTAGGGTCTGTTTGGTATACAAAGTATACTGTTTGGAAATCCCACTTTAAACACCTCATTATCTTAATTATAGGTTCATAATAAAGACTATGACTATAATTATTACACTCAAAGTAGAGTAAATGCAACTTAACTTACAAAGTATTTTGATGAAAACCAAGAATTATACAGGAAAAAATCTGACTTGAGAGCTTTTATTCACTAGCTAGCTGACACTGTAGGGATTAGTAAAGTAACCGAGAACTAGGGAGGAAAAGACTAGAGATACGAGAGAAATTCTAGAGAGCATCTTCAAGAATGGGGTAAGAAATGAGGTGAACTTCGAAAACCTTATACAGCTGGAAAAAGTAGTGTGAGCTGTGTATATTGTCTGCGCACGCTCTGTATAAAGTTGGAAGGGTGACGTGGCCAATTTCTAGCATGACACGTGTCACAATCTCGTGGCTTGTCAGATGCATGCCGCGCTTCGCAAATTTTTTTTGATTTCTTTAAAAATTCACATCTTTTGTGTACGAGCTTTGTTTTCGATCGATGTTATATCCACGCGTAGCTATCAACGAGTTCTGCAACTTTCATTTAGACTCCGTCGGCTACTTTTGACTTTGTTTATAAGGTTATATTTTTAATTGGCTTAGACTATTAAAGTCCATTAAAATTTTATAACTCTTTCGTCCGACGTCCGTTTTCAATGGTCTTTATGTTGACGGATAGGTATTTGACAAAATCTATGACTCTCTTTTAGATTGTTTTTCCTAACAATCGACCGATTCTAATTTTGGTTTTTGAGCCGTATACCGTACGTTGAAACTTTGAAAAATCATAACTTCCTCTCACGAAGTTAGATTTAGACGTTCTTATTATGCACACTCTCGGTTTTACGAATTGTACAAATTTCGTTCAGATCACTTATGTTAATAATTAATCTATCGAAAATTCACTTTTTACGATATGCATAGTCATGTCGGTTAATCATGAAACTTCTAAGAAACATAACTTCTTTATACGAAGTTAAATTTCAGAGTTCTTTATATGTTCAGAATTCTTGTCACAAATACTATAATTTTGATTAAGATTATATATCCTAAATAATATTCTATCAAAAATTCCTTTTTATTGCTTATTATATTTTAATTGTCTAGGCTGGATCTGTAGGTGTTTCAGTTTTAACAAACTCTCTACGTCTGGCATATGTCTCGAGCACTCAATGATCTTTGTGGAAAAGTATGAGACCTACTAAATTCATTATCCAACTAATCCTCTGCTGTGAGGATGAGTCCTAAATCCTTGACGGCATGAACCTATTGCCTATTTGAGCCGCACCCAAGATTTTGGCCAATTCCTAAATCCTATTGAACGTTTGGGAGGAAAGAACAACCTTTCCTTGAGAAAGAAGAAACTCATAGCCTATGGGTAATCTAGCAAAAGACTTACTTCTTCTATTACCTGTAAAATAGAACTAACAACCTCCGCTTACTCGTTTCACAATTCTCTTGGACCTTGGTGTGAAAATTGAAATTTGAACAACCCTTCGTACTTTCACCTTAAGGATCGGTACTCCCCCACTTGGTTTTGACTCATCATCTGCTACTACTCGTACCTGATCAAATCGAAGCTGGCTCTCTCTATATGATTTGTAGCTCCTTTTGAATTTGAAGAAACTCTTAGTTGTCATATCAAATGACCTTCGATATTCTCATCATAGTACTACTGTTTGTGCTCAATTAAAGTGATCTTTTTACATAGCACCAATAAAGCAGGATAAGATCATGACAAGCACAATGTTGTCTAGGAACGCACTATGCACACTGATAACTAAATATTATCGGAGGACATTTATATCTTACTACTAACAATATTAATTTAACCTCCCATCTTTATTCAAATATTATTTTCATATATTTATTACATATAAGAGAGGGTTTTAGCAAAAGTCTGAAAGGACTATTATTTTCCTCCGATGCGAGCACATTCATGCTGGAGCTTTTCCTTAATCCAAAGAACAACTAGCTACGGCCTCCGGTATCTCATTGGCTTCGTCTTCTATGAGCTAAAAGACTCGCCCCTTGGACCTTAGAACTTTAAGTCTTCCCTGATTTCCATCGATTATCCTCAAAGTCGTAGGTGATGGAGCTTGTATTACACTTGTTAGGCTCAGAAGAGGATATCTAACCTTGATGTAGCCCATCTGGTTGTAGTGGAACCAGAAACACACTCCTTATGCTTCATGCCTATAATCTTAGTTGTAATGTTCCTCCTTGCCGCATTTGTAGCTTATCAAAGCACGTAAAGCTCCCTCGTCGGATTTCCAACACTTGTTGCACAAGGATCTCTATGTCCTCTAGACCTTGATTCATCATGCTTGAATCTTTTGGCTGTTGGTTGAGATGGAGCTGGATTCAGCCTCTTTTCCTTTCTCTGCATTTCCTACTAAATTTCTCTTCTCCTGGTATGCTCATGCATCTACGCTAAGGTATTGTGTCGATTATTCGATACAAACTCCCTGATATCAGTCTTGAGCATACTCAAGTATCAAGACATCTATACCTGCTCCGATGTGGCATAGTTTAGGCAAAACAAGGCCCTCTCGATGAACATCTTGGTGATCTCAATCACCGATTTGGTCTTTTTAAGTGACAAATATTCTTGAGCGAGTTACTCCTCTGTACTAGTGGAACATACTCTTCCTTGAACTTTTCACACAACCTTTGCTTAGCAGGTAAATAGTTCTTAGTGACAAAGTTCCACCAATCCTTTGCTCCTAGACGTAGAAATTTTTGCGCATATCTAAACTTCAGGTTTTCCAGATAAGTACAAGTGTAAAAGCATCCTTACACATCCGAGATCCATCTGATTGCAACAATTAGATATATGACACCATCAAACTTTGGGGGTTTGGTATTATTGAGCTCTCGGTAGGGAATTTCCTTGTCTCTAGGCGAGGCTACAGCAGTGAGAACAAAAGTGGATGTGATGGCAACAATACTAGAAACAACAACATACCGCTCATCAAACAGAGCAATTAGTTCGATTTTGATAGTTCCCAACATCTCTAGAATCATTTCTCTCATGGCTGCAGATACTGCCACTTCTATCTAATCGTACATATTAGGCTGTAGATACTACAACAGTAGCATCCCCCATCTTTGCATCATGTTATTTATTATCACATTGATCTTTAATAACTTCATTGTGGAATTAAGAAAAAACCTTCACCCCTTTTAATATCATCTTCCATTATTTTGTTAGGTAAGAAAGGGTCGATCCCAATATCGCGCTTCAGGTCTTCGAATAGCTTATCCATCCACCCATCAACTTCCAAGCTCTTTATTTTCAGATTTCTGGAACTTATAGGAATTTGGAATTTCAACTTGAGGAAGAAGTTATAAATTTTGAATTAGAGAGGCTAAAAAATCATACAAATCATGAGTATAAATAGAAAACACATCGTGAGACTGATAGGTCGCGTGCCATGAACTAGGATTTTCCTCAGGGTCAAATCGCAAAGAAACTACTCGACACGTCACGCTTTTGGAGTGTCTCAACGTGATATTTACTTATATTATTTTTTTTTATTATATTCATAGTCCTTGTGGTCTTGTGCTTACATCAACATCTCTAGTTCATGAATCTTTCTTTCATCATCAAAGTCTTCTCCTCCTAGTGGCATTATTCCTCCAAATTTATCATCTTTTACGTTTTGAATTTTATCTTTAAATATTTTATCAAAAACATCCATGAAAAATTCTTCACCATTGATTGTTTTGAGTACTACATAGCTTGATCAACAAAAAAATGTGATCTCTTAGACCCTACTATTAAGACTAGAGCTCTTATAGTGCTTAGGAATGGTGTTATGAGAATTATTGTTATGTCTGTTGGGATTATTATGTTGCGTCATGGGCTCGGTCCTTAGCCCATTTTTGATTGCCGGTATTGGGCCTGTCCAACCGTGCATGTTTTTGTTCTAGGGTTTAGTATATAAGCTGCATGCGTGCAATCTTAGATGTTAATGCTTTTATAATTTTTCTCACTAAGTTTTGTAAACCCTAGCTCGCCTCTACAACGGAAGTTCTTCATCGAGCTCTGCTGAGGCGTGACTTCATTGAATCATAAGCATATATTTGATTCCATTCTGTGCTCATTCACTTACTGTATTTGTCTTGTTTGATTTTCATATTCATATCTGTGAAAGATCTAATCGATCTAGAATTTAATTCTCATCAATTGGTATCAGAGCAGGAGACTGTGTAATTCATACACATCTCTTCTGTCAAAGAAGTTATTAGGGTTTTTAATTCCGCATTGATTGATATTAACTGAGCCATCATTCCATATAGATGTATCTCATTAATCGTTGATCTAACCCTAACGATATATTACAAGTTTGATCTTTTACAGGTAGTCGATCAAAAGTCGTTACAATGTCCATGGATGATTCATAAACCAATCCAATCAACATCTCTAATAGCATTGGTTCTACGACAAGGATACCAATCTTGTATACACAAGACTATGAAGTTTGGACGCATCACTTTGAAGATTATGTGATTGGATCGGAGGATAATGGATACTTGATCTGGGAAACGATCACTGTTGGCCCATTCGCTCACTCAAGCACCTCTAAGATTGTTAAAAGTCAGAAAGAGTACAATCAGCTTGTTAATGATGTCAAAGATATTCCTCAAGACGAGAAGGAAAAGTTTCAATGCAACATCAAGGCCCTGAGGATGATAAGGTTTGCGCTGCAGTCAGATACGTTTCGTTTGGTAAGTTCTTCTGCCACGGCTAAAGAGATCTGGGATAGATTAAAAGAATTGTATTCCACTGATGAAGACTTGGAACACTCAATTCAAACTCTCTTGCTGTCTGAATTTGGAGACTTTAAGCAGAATCCTGAAGAGAAACTTGTTCAAGCCTTTGATCGCTTCAATCATCTTTTAAGTAAGATGATACAGCATGGGATTGAAAGGAGAGTTATCGAACAAAAGGTTACTTTCATGAGCGGTCTCATATTCGAATGGATGGCTATTGTATCTACAGTTAAAGCTCATGAGCAGTTCAAGTCATATTCTCTGGCGAAACTAGTGGGTATTTTGAAATCCCATGAAAGTACACTGTCTAAGGAAACTAATGTGGTTTCCAGTCTGGGTTGTTTAGCTCTTGTCTCTAAAGGAAAAAGCTCGGTTGAAGAAGAAGAGGAATTGGATCTTGCCAATTATGATCTAACCGGTGAAGAATATGCCATGATGGTGTCTAATCCCAGAAATTCATTAAGAAGCGATTCCCAGCCAACAAGAACCGAAACTGGCAGGGTAGTTATAACGCCAAAAAGATCAAGGAGGAACCAAAGATGGGGTCAAAGTCTGAAGAGTCAAAGAAAGAAGCGAAAGTTGGAGGAGACTCAGGATTTGATTGCCATTACTGTGGATGCAAGAACCATTTTGCAAAGGATTGTATGCTGAGAAAGAAAGAAGAAAAAGATAAATGATGAAGATGAGGAAGCGAGCCTCCTGAGAAGACTGGAGGAAATCAAGAAAAGAAAGTCTACTGCTACCAGTACTACTATGAATGCTTTAATTGTGCAGGATACAGACAACCTTGATGAATTTGGTGGTGTGCAAGTTTGGTCCACTGATTCAGAGGATGAAGAAGTCAGGAAGCCCACTCATGGGAAGGCTATGCTTGCGAAAGAAGAACCTGTAACAGAAAGGTGCTTTATGGTGACCGAAGGTGTGTCTCAAATGAGAGGATATACAACCGACAGGGTTGTAGAAGGCGAGAAGGAGCGAGAGGACAGGTGTTTTACTGCCAAACCTGTCAGCGCACAGATCAACGAATGTGATGAGTTGATCAAGAAGGTACAAAATATTCTTGCATCTCTAAAAATACCTGTTACTGACTATGAAAGGGAATTAAATAACTTAAAATCTAAATTTTCAAGCATAAGTAGCAGTCTCACCCAAACCCGTGTCACAAATTCTAACCTAACTGATCAAATTAGCAAGATTTCATCAAAGAGTGAGGAAAGGAGGATGTGGATCGAGCAAAAGGAGAAGGAGTTGATTAGGTCTAAGGATGATTCAATTTATTTGCAAAGAGACAATCTTAAACTTCTTAAACAGCAAAATGTGTTTTGTTTAATTGCTAAAAGACTCTATTTTAACATCACTCAGTTGCATATTGATTGTGAAATAGGAAAGAAGATACATCGCATGATTTTACCCTTCCTTGAGTTAAAGGAGGATGAAATCGATGCTGAAGCCTACAACTGTGAAAGCGTTGTATCTTCTGACGAGATTTCTCCAGCATATAAAATAGGTCTGGACAAAATTGAATCCTACATAAAGTCCAAAGACCACAAGGACATGCTCAAAAATCTGTTAGACGAAAATGATAGATTGAAATTAAGAGCCGAAACCGTACATAAATTTGACTCTTTGAATGCCAAATTATGTTCAGAAAATAAAATTGATGTTGAAAATGCAACCGAACTTAATGAGGATGATGATCTGAGTGAAATCTCTGTAGAGGATGTGGTGGACTGTTCAGAATTTTTCAAAAGCGAACCTAAGTCACACAAAAACCTGATTTCTGAAAACTCTGTTGAGTTTGCTCGCTCATCTACTGACAAGACCAAAGTTCTCAAAGCAAAAGCTGTTGTGTACCAAAAGGTACAAACCACTCTAAATCAATTCTACACGGTACCGGGTGTCACTCCACAACAAACTACTAAATTGACAGCCGTGGTGGAAGAAGATAATGCTGGCGGATGTGACGAGTTTTTCTGGTCAGCACCAATAGACAACACTGATGAGACTAAGGGCTTATCTCAGAAGACCTCATGGAGAGTGAAAGGTAGATATCTACCTGAACCACTAAATGAACTTGCAAGATATGATGTGCCAAGCACAAGTGGAACCAAAACCTCATTGGGCGAACCTGTGCAAACCACTAGTGAAACATCCTCAGCAAAAAGTGAATGTTGTACTCATGCTTCAAAGAGAAAGGCCAACATCCACAGAAATCCAAAACAGGTGGCTGATCGAAAGCACCAAAGAAATCTGAGATACAAGAAGAATATCTCCGAAAGAAAACAGTTTTGGAAATCACAAAATCCTCACTTAATAAGGATAGACAGGAAGCACAAATCGCAAGAGGAATCAAGGAACCGAAAGGGTAGTTTCGGTCCTTCAACAGAAAGGAACCAAAAGGGGAGTTTCGGTCCCACGATCGAAATGAACCGAAAGAGTAGTTTCGGTCCTCAGAACAACACCAATCGAAAAGGTAGTTTCGGTCCTTCAACAGAAAGGAACCGAAAGGATGGTTTTGGTCCCTCTGCCGAAAGGAACCGAAAGGAGAGGTTCGGTCCGTCGACCGAAAGGAACCGAAAGGATAGTTTTGGTCCTCGAAGAAATAACAACCGAAAGAGCAGTTTCAGTCCCCATCCATAGAAGTCCAATCAGAAACACAGGGGATCCAAAGTCACTTCTAAATCCAACACTTCACATTCTAATTCTCGTCCTTCAATTGATTCAAAGGGAAAAGGAAAACTCTTTCCTGAAGATAACAATCTTCCAAAAGAGATCCAAAAGAATGCTGACGTCAACACCACAAATTCCAATCCTACTAAATCAACCAAAATTAAAGTTTTCACCATAAAAAGAATATATGAAACAACTTTAGTTAAACGCACATACATGGTTGATATTTGTCTTACTATTCCCTGTCCTGTAAATGGCTCACAAGGACCCAAAAAACTTTGGGTTCCTAAATCTTCTTAATATTTTGTCAGATATTCGTGATGAGCAGTTTGGCGAAGAATGGTACATTGATAGTGGCTGCTCACGTCACATGATAGGAAGGAAGGAAGAACTGAGGGAGTTTCGGTCTCTCAAGGATGGTGGTATTGTGAAGTACGACAACAACTCATTTGGTACTATCAAAGGCTATGGAATGATCACTAATGGCGAGTTCTCTATAAGAAAAGTGGCTTATGTTGAAGGGATCCAACACAACCTTATTAGTGTATTACAGCTGGTAGTTGGTACTGGATTGAAAGTATCATTTGACGATGAAGGCTCAGAGATTGTCGAGAAGAAATCTAATAACGTTCTGCTGAAGTCAAAGCGAAAGGGGGAATGTGTCCTTTGAACCTCAACCCAATTCGAGGCAGACCAACAGTTTGCTTACTCACAAAGGCTCACTCTGATGAAAGCTGGTTATGGCATCGAAGACTCTCTCATCTGAATTTCAAGGATATCAACAAGTTGGTTTTGAGTGATCATGTTCGAGGTCTTCCAGTTCTAAAATTTGATAAAGAACATCTTTGTGTAACGTGTGAAATGGGAAAGCAGAGTAGGCAAAGTTATCCTTCTATTATGAATACTAAGGTGATAGAACCATTGGAGCTGTTACATATTGACCAGTGTGGTCCATCGTCCATTGAAAGCATTGGGGGAAACATATACATTCTGGTTATAGTGGACGATTTCTCTCGATTTACATGGGTATTCTTCCTGAAGCAAAAGTCTGAAGCCACTCCAAAGCTTAAGCTCTTTATAAAACAGATAGAAACGCAACTAAGAAAAGTCGTTCGTAATGTGAGAAGCGACAATGGCTTGGAATTCAAGAACAAAGATTTTGAAGAATTTATTGCTGAAAAGGGAACGACTCACAATTTCTCAGCCCCTTATACTCCATAGCAAAATGGTACCGTTGAAAGACGAAACCGATCTCTGTGTGAAGCAGCTAGAACAATGCTATGCTTTGTGTCCTTACTTCTGTATTTCTGGGCTGATGCAATTGCCGCTGCATGTTATACTCAAAACAGATCATATTTGAACAAGCGATTCTCCATTACACCTTTCGAGATTTTGAATAATCGTAAACTAAATGTAAAATTCTTTCATGTGTTCGGTTCAAGATGCTTCATCTTCAACTCCAGAGAGAATCGAAATAAGTTTGATGCAAAGGCCGATGAAGGAATATTCTTAGGTTACTCCCTGAACTCCAAGGCATATAGAGTTCTCAATAAGCGCTCAAAGAAGATTGAAGAAACATACTATGTCACCTTTGACGATAGTTATGTTAAGAAGATGAAATCAACAGAAGGTGCAACGCAAGAAATATTTCCAAAGAATGGTCAAGTTACGACCTCTATCTCAAATCTTTTCAAGCAATATTTACTTCTGTTTGATGAGCATCAAATAGCGATTGAATCTGAATCAACTGCAAAAGACGACCAAGTTGATAATCTAAAACAAATTATCGACGACGCTGCTCAAAAGATGGCTGATGAACAATCCAAAGAAACCGAAAATCCAGAAGCAAGCGAACCTTCAAGTGACCATCCTAATGTCCAGGGGGAGGGTCCATCTCTTCATCACGATCAAGGTTCTTCGTTCCAGGGGGAGAGCTTATCGTCTCATTCTTCACGCTCTTCTGAGAATCCAATCAAAGGAGGGAATACCAATACAGGTACTGAACATGAGTCATTCTTCGAGGGGGAGAACACCAACGTCAATGATGATGACATTCTGTCTGAATTAGAAGAAGAAATAAATGCCAAATTGGATCCCACTTATGATCCAAATTACCCACCACTTATCAAATGGACCAAAGATCACCCTCAAAGTCAAATTATCGGGGAATTTTCTGAAAAGGTGTTAACTCGATCTCAAATAAAAGTGAAACAAGCTGCACTATTTTCTCAAGTAGAGTTTTGCATGTTCAACTCCTTTGTCTCCAAAGTTGAACCGAAGACCGTTAACTCTGCACTTGATTATTCAGATTGGGCTCAAGCCATGCAAGATGAGTTAAATGATTTTGAAAGAAATAGAATTTGGCGTCTTATTCCAACTCCAAAGGATGCTTCGGTTTTCGGTCTCGAATGGGTATTCAGAAACAAGATGGAAAAGGAGGGGAATGTCATTCGTAACAAAGCAAGGCTGGTGGTCAAAGGATACTGTCAGGAAGAAGGCATCGATTATGAAGAGACCTTCGCTCCAGTTGCAAGATTAGAGTCTGTTAGTATCTTTCTTGCCTATGCAGCTCACAAGAACTTTGAAGTCTATTAGATGGACGTCAAATGTGCCTTTCTCAATGGGGAGCTTGAAGAAACTGTGTATGTTGAGCAACAGCCAGGCTTCGTGTACGAGAAGTATCCATATCATTGTTATGTTCTTGACAAAGTTGTATATGGCCTAAAACAGGCTCCCAGAGCATGGTATGAAACTCTCACTCATTTATTAAAAATGTCTAAATTCAAACAAGGTTCGGTTGACCCAACCTTCTTTCGCAAGCGAGAAGGTAACCACCTTATGATAGTCCAAATTTATGTTGATGACATCATCTTTGGCTCCACGAATCCTTGCTTAATAGCGGAATTCAAGAAGTTGATGGAAACTAAATTTGAGATGAGCTCAATGGGTCCAATTAACTTTTTCCTTGGATTAAACATTAGACAGGGACCTGAAGGCATTTTTATTAATCAGGAGGAATACACCAAGACTCTATTGGCTATGTTTGGGATGATGGGAGACTCCAAAGTGGAAGTGCCTATGGCCTTTGGGACAAAGCTTACACCCTCATTGGAGAAATCAGCAACTGATATGACGCGCTATCGACAAATGATTAGGTCTCTGATGTATCTCACAGCTAGTAGACCTGACATCATGTTCTCAGTCTGTGGTATCCAGCCAACTCAGGATTCTTTGTTCAAGCATTCTCAGATGCTGACTTAGGTGGCTGTGGATTAGATCATAAAAACACCACTGGAGGATGCCAATTTCTAGATGGTAAATTGGTTAGCTGGCAATCGAAGAAACAAACTTGTGTTTCTCTCTCCACTGCAGAAGCTGAATACATTGCTGCAACATCATGCACATCTCAAGTCATATGGATACAAAGTCAGCTTAGGGATTACGGGCTAAACATGAAGAAAATCCCACTATATTGCGACTCTAAAAGTGCAATTAGGATTTGTCACAACCCAGTGCAACACTCGAAGACCAAGCATATAGCACTGAGGTACCACTTTATCAAGGATCACGTCGAAGATGGTAACGTAGAAATTCACTTCGTCAGGACAACCGATCAACTGGCAGATATATTCACTAAGGCTTTACCTGAAAGCGAGCTTCAATAAGATTCTACAAGGCCTAGGAATGATGCAAGCCGAATCCGTTCCAAAATCACCTTCGCTTTAATAAAGGTAACAAGCGAAATAGAGCGAACCGAAATGAACTGAGCGAACGGTCTATTTTGGGTGAAGTTCGACCATGAACCGAAATGAAACGAACGTTCGGTCTATTTTGGGTTCGGTCCTTCTGAACTCGTTCGCTTCTTTTTATTATCAAGGCATTTTGACTGTATTCTTTTGTACACTTTTTCATTACTTCTTTTCTACTTATAAAATCCAAAATTATTTTTCTCTTTTATTCTCATAAAAATACTTATAAAATCCAAAAATATTTTTCACTTTCGTTCAATTGGTCAATTCTCACAAAATCCAAAAATATTTTTACTTTATTTGTTTATTTTTTTTATCTAAAGTTTTTCTTTTTGTCTAAGTGTGATTCTCGATGGCGAAGCTAAGGCAGGTAAATGTTTTTATTAGTTAGGAGTCCCTAGAAGCATGCTGCTGTATGTTGACTACAGCCTCGATAGATTTTGAGTGAAGCCTTAATAACATGATATATACCAATCATGTTTTCCCAATCCAGGCTGTCACATTCACTCTAATCATGAGCTACCTTAGTCTACTCACATTGAGTTTAGAGTTTTCTGCTTGGTCACTCTTTTTTTATTTAGAGCAGTGGTACATTCGCTTATTATACCATCTCCATCACTTTTCTCCATTATTATTCGTTTCACCAATATAACCCCTGAGACTCTCAGTATTAACCACTGAGGTTTATGGTTATACAAAATCTGCGTTCATGATCTTAGTTTCATGCCACTATGTACTAAGTGAAACCCAAAGTTCGAAACCACTAATGAATTGACGGTGAATTTTCATATTCAAGATCTTACTTGTTACCTAATGAAATCTCTTTTTACTTTTGAGTGATCTTTATGAATTTGTCTTACACCAAGACTATTCTTACCCTAAAGATCCAGTTTAGTTTTTTTTTTTTTTTTTTTTTTTTTTTTTTTTTTTTTGAGATTTCTTTACTTCGTCTTGTCACTATAAAATTTATCCTACCTACTTGTTCAACATATCACAATGATCTCACAAGTCCTTCATTCAGTTTCGATCTTATGTTAAGTATCGAAATTATGAATTGAAGCGAAAGCCACCCTTAATAACCTTCAAAAAGATGCCTTTCAATACTTCTCAACAAGTTATTGATCGTTATTTAATGGGAAACCAAGCAAACACTTCAATGTCTCTCTTGACTTTGAAGGAAGTGATTCATGCCCATAATCCATTGTTTTATGTCTATTCAAGGCATCACAGATTATCCCAAAACGTTTGCTTTATTTCTTTAGCTTTTACACCCTATGCACGAAGCTGACTCAGCGGTTATCCAAACGGTTTGGCGGTTTGAAAAAGTGAATTTTATGGAATGGCGTGCAGAAAGGAAACGTCCTTTCTCTTTCCTGCGTCATCATCGGCATGCCAACTGTTCATCCGTCAAGTCAGGCGCTATTTTTGAGATAATCCAAGATCTCAGTCGAATTTTTCTCTCTCTTCCTTGTACGTATAAAAGGAATTGAAACGGTACTCTCTAACCTTTTTGTCACTTACCAACTTCTCTCAAAGAACAAAGGCGATTTCTATTACTGTTCATCATCTTCTCCAAGCTTCTACAATGGCAGAGTCTTTGTCCATTCATGATACTTTTGTTCGTCAACCACTTCTCACAATCAAACCCAAACAGAACCTGATCATCGATCTCACTCCATTTATCTATGAGCCCTACATGCTATACGTTGTTGAGTGTCTCAAATACTCACCTCTCATCGAAGCGCTGAACAAATTCGAAGTCGTACCAATGTCATGCCTTTCTCTTGTCTACTCCACTACCTACTACGACAAGGTTCATGAAAGGATTCACTTTGAAATCCACAATGAGAAGACCGCTATCTCCAAGCACCGTTTATGTGCCCTAATTGGTCTTTCTCAAGAACAATCTCTGGTAAACCCTGAATCCATTACCACTGGTCAATTGTTTTCCATGTTTTATCAGATGGGATATACTGAAACCCTCACCACAATCACCAAGTTCAATAAATCCTGCGTTCCTCCTCAATGGAATGACATTTTCACGTTGCTGTTCAAGGGACTCTCTGAGCGAAGCGCCGGATCAGATGGTGCGAGCAAGTCTTTTATGACTGTGCTATATGGGCTGTACCATGGGATCGACTTGGATTATGGAACTATTATCTGGCAGCAATTGGTACAAAGCTTGGTCTCTTCATCCAGGCACTCTGAGATCTCATGTGGGCGATTTTGGTCAATTATCACCAACTGGGCAATGGACCGCCTTCATGTTCCAATCATGGCGGACTCTCTTCTATCCTCCATTGCTACCTTTCACACAACTAAAATCATTGTCACAGATCCCACCAAGTACTCCTTTATTGGATCTATTCCTGAAGCCACGATTGCTCGTATCTCTGTATCGAGTAACGTTCTTCAACAATACAGGAAGCATCCATCTTCAGGTCTAAGGGAGCTTACACTAGCCATGGTTCGCTCCATTGAAGAGGCTGACAAGCCAGCTAAAAGGGGCAAGAAGACTGAGAATCAGAAGGAGGCACCTGTTTCCAAACTAACCAAGGGGCAAACCCCCAAGAAGCGAAAGTCTGACAAGGCTGCTACATCACAGGCTCAACCGAAGAAGCAGAAGAAGCCCGCTAGGAGGCTTATACTACAATCCTCAAGTGATTCAGATTCAGAGTATGTTCCTCCTAAACATAAGAATTATCCTCCTTCAGAATCTGAGAGCGAAAGCTCAGATGATGAGGCTTCGGGCCGAGGTAATACTCCGCCTCGCTCTCCTACCCCAGAAATTCCAGTTCGCTCTCACCCTCCTTCACCTCCACCTGTAACCATCCCGGTATCCATCCCTCCAATATTTCCCATTCCAACCACTCAACCATTCACTATAATTCCCATCCCTACTCCTATATTCACAGACACTACTACTACCACTACTACCGTAGGAGCTCACTCTACTACTCCTAATCCACTAGTAACAACCGAACCACCTGTCACAACCGAACCTCCAGCCACTACCAAACACTTATCTCCTACTCAATCCACAAAAAACAACCCCTATTCTAGGCGGTGAGGATTTGGAATTTGATTCCACATATTTCAGTCCTTACCGTGTGCAGACTGATGATGATGATGACGATGAGCCAGTTACAAAGCGTCATCTCAAGGGAGTGAACGAAAAAATTGATCAACTGCTCTCATCCTCTTCCTCTGGAGCTTACTCTGAAGCGGCATTAAAGGCTTTATTCACAACTGTTGTTCAAGAACACAGTGCCTCACTCTCTGCTGCCGCTAAATCCATTGAATCATCTACTTCTCAATGCCAGCAAGCCTCTCTTGCTGTTGAGGCTTCTACCAAGGAGTGCAAGGAAGCGACCGCAAAAGTCGATAAAGTAGTTTCTGAAGCTCATCTTTTTCTAGATTCTTTGCAGGCAGCAACTACGAAGAATGCTCAAACAGTCAATGCTTCGGTGGATAATCTTCAACGTTCTCTTCAATCTAAACGTTCCAACCTTGAGGCTGCACGCCAGGCAATTGAAGCTGCCAACGAAACTTTACATGCTAACGTCAATGACCGATTGACTCAACTGGAGGCTGAGTTAGCTGTAGAGAATCTTATCATGGATGAGCTTGACAGGCGAACCTCCCAGCTGAAAATGCAAAATTACAAGCTACGTACTGCTACTGCTGAGGTCAACGACCTAAAGTCAGAAAAGGAGGTCATTCGGAGTTCTGTTGCTGATGTTCACTCTATCCCCCTTCATCTCCTTAAGGCTCATGATCCTATCATCACCATAAATATCAGGCGCCATCTGGCTGACAAGCTCAAACCAGCATTATACATCCTTAGTCGTATCGAGGGTGTTCCGGTGACTGGTGTCTAGCCAAAACAAGGGGGAGAGAAGGTAGCAACTCAACCTCCTCCTGGACCGAAACCATCTACTGAACTGAAGGTTAATGAAGCTTCGGTCAGTAACAAGGAGAAAAAGAAGAAGAAGATCGGGGAGGATGACACAGACAATGAGGATGATGTCTATGCTGAGAATCCTAAAAACCCCTTTCAGAAGGTAAAGCCCTCTGAAAAGGAAATGGAAGCAAAATACAAGAAACAAAAGGTTGAGCTCGAGCAAAAGCGAAAGGAGGCAGAGCTCGTAGAAAAGAAGAAGTCCATGTTTCCTATCTGGACTATAGATTCGCTTCAAAGATGCGCAATCGATGAGCCAAGCATTCTTTGGCTTGAGCTAGTAATGTCATTTGGGCTCGAGAACTCCAAGGATGCACAGCTCGACATGCCAATCACACGAAAGGCATTTATCTTCCATTGCTTCAATTCGACTGCTACTATTCCTTCCCCAGACCTGAAGGTAGATATGGATCTGTTGGAGTTCTACTTGGAATTTGCTCAACTCCAGTACTTGACATGGAGTTCGAAGAAGATTACCACTGTCAAGGTTTTGAAGCCCTACTCAGCGGGGAAGTTCATTAATGTCAAATTCAAAGTGACTCGAGGAACTGAAGGCTCAGTTCACAACTTCACCCTTGCTGATCTACCGAACCTTAATCCCCATGACTGGATACTCCTCAACAACATTCTTCTATCAAATCCACAGGAGTACCAGCCAATAATTGATCATGTCAAGCGAATGCTTGTGTGCTACACTCACGAGGTAGTGAAGATGGACCATGAGATTGCCTCTTCCATTCACATGCGAACCACGATCAAGACTATGGGTAAACCAGGCAATGTAAACACTCTGGTAAAGGGGAAGATTGATAAAGTACCACACTGTTATGTTCATCAGAGACGAAGGTCAAAAATGCCTGTTTGCTCTCATTGACAAACACCTCTTCTCTACGTCTTGCCTGGAGCATATTTTGGAGATCATTCAGAAGTGTGATCGGAACAGTGCAGCTGACAAGAAGTTGTTCACTGATATGCTGAGGTGGTATATCTAGTTTCGGCAGACACTTCTCGTAATAATTCCTTGGCTGCTCAAAGTAATAAAGACCGTGAAGCCAACACAGAAGAAATAAATCTCTCACCTCATTTGACGCAAAGGGGGAGATTGTTGGGATTATTATGTTGCGTCATGGGCTCGGTCCTTAGCCCAGTTTTGATTGCCGGTATTGGGACTGTCCAACTGTGCATGTTTTTGTTCTAGGGTTTAGTATATAAGCTGCATGCATGCAGTCTTAGATGTTAACACTTTTATAATTTCTCACTAAGTTTTGTAAACCCTAGCTCGCCTCTACAACGGAAGTTCATCATCGAGCTCTGCTGAGGCGTGACTTCATTGAATCATAAGCGTATATTTGGTTCCATTCTGTGCTCATTCACTTACTGTATTTGTCTTGTTTGATTTTCATATTCATACCTGTGAAAGATCTAATCGATCTAGAATTTAATTCTCATCAATGTCACCATCTTCCACCATGATGATTACTACAAAATCAATTGGAAAAACAAGTTGCCCAAATTTAAGATGAAAGTCCCCCATGATGGCCTTCGGATATGCAGTTGAGAAGTTTGCCATATGATTTTCCATCCATGTCAGTTTTAGTTACGGTAGGTTAAGACATCAAATTGATACTTGCTCAAGAATTGTCTAGTGTATTTGTTGTTGTGGAATTCCCGAAAGTGCATGACAAAGTCAAGCTCCCTGGATCTCATATATTTGTTGGTAATTTCTTTAGCACAACAACTGGCATTGTTCATTTAAAATGATACTAGATGCTTTTTGAATTTCTTTCGATTTGTAACAAGATTTTTGAGGAACTTTGTGTATTTAGGAATTTAGGTGATTGTATCAATAAATTTCATGTTGATAGATAGCGATCAGATGTGTTTCATAAACTTCTTGTTTTCTTCTTGTCGTTTTTGCTACCATAATCTTTGTGGAAACATGTAACACCGTAAATTTCAAACCAAAATTTCCAATTTAAAAACACATTTATCACAATTATAAAATCACAAAATGTCACAATTTCAAATCATTAAATCTCATATCCAAAAACTGTTTATATCAAAACTCCAGGATCCTCTTAATTTATCTCTGTCTCCGATGTGTGTACAATCAAGCCGGTGCCTTCCCGCGATCCTGAGATAACCTGAAACACATAACACTAACATGGTAAGCACGAAGCTTAGTGAGTTCTCTAAAATACCACACACACAACTCATTAGCCACTCGAGGCTATATCATTGTAAGACCCTCCGGTCAATGTGTCTCAGTGGGACCCTCCATTCCCACAGTTCGTTGGACCCTCTGGTTCGGTCTGTAAAACTCCGCATAGCATAAATCACAAAGACATAATGCACAACATACAACATAAGGCAAGATAACATAATACTCAATGTAAGAACATTAGACCCTCCATTCACACATAAGTACCACTCTAGGTAAAGTATAGTGAGAAGACTCACCTTGCAAGCTAACAAGCAATTATCCTCGAACTCGAATCTCGAACTAGCCACAGCCTAACACATAGGGTAAATATCTCTAATTAAAACTTGAATCTCGACTCTAAGTAAGCAAATGCTATTCTTCTCTCCCTAACTCTTGAATTGGATAAAAGACCATTTTACCCCTCCATGGTCTCCATTACTCATGTTTGACCAAACCCTAAAGTCAACAGAAGTTAAACTCGAGTCAACAGTCCATGTTTGACTCGGCTCATCGAGTGCACTCTTGCAACTTGTCGAGTTCCCTCTATCCCTCAGAAGTCTCAAGAAAGTCCAACTCAACTCGTCGAGCTGAACCCCAACTCGCCGAGTTATCGCACGATTAAGCTCATCGGGACAAACCCTCACTTACTCGTCGAGTGAGACCATGGACTCGGCGAGTCCCTTCGATTTGATTCCTCATTTAGACGATTTAAAGTAGATCTATAACCCCACACTCCAGATCTATCCCCCTAAGGCTCGAAAAGCACGTAAAGCTGCAAGCTTTACGTTCATGCATGACATAAAAGGCTCGTAATGCCAAAACATGCTCCAACAAGGGCTAGATGCATAAGAGCTTGCTTCCAGCTCAATAAAGCCCGGGTCTTTGGACTCACAAGGCCAATCATAATCCAAATCTGAGGTTCTAACCTCAATCCATACACTAATCACTCCATGACACAAGATAAATGGAAGAAAGCCCTAAAAGTTCCCTAAAACAAGATCTCATAAGGAAATGATCAAGATAGCATCTTTTTACCTCCAACTGAAGCAAAACATTGAAGAATCTCTGGATCCAAAAGCCTTTTCTTGATCCAAGCCAAGTTGCTCTCCACATCCCCTCTTAAAGATGCACAAGAACACCCAAATTAGCCTCTTTCTCTCTCACAATGGATGGAACTGATCTAGGGTTTCCCACATGGCTCTCTGGAGATAAGGGAGGCGTAAATGAGGGATTAAGGCCCTTTAAATAGGACACAAACCTGGAAAATTAGGGTTTCTCTGCCTAACACCTACTCAACGAGTCGGCTCTCTGACTCGTCGAGTCCATTCATTAAAGCCACGCAGACAACTCGACTCTACTCGACGAGTTGGACTCTCAACTTGCCGAGTCACTCCATAATTATTAAAATTTTAAACATACATAAATGTACCTGAAAATCCAGATGTTACAAAACAAAATTGGGGGGGGGGGGGGGTATATGATTTAACAATGGGTGTTTCGGATTTTGATATGATGGTCGTGACATGCTTGTCTCTTGGTTGCGTCGCGAATGTTGAACAAATCAAAACCAAAGGTTCAACAACCTTAAACCTTGTGCAATGATATCTTTCACATGTACCTTCAAGCTTAATTTTGTATTGCTTGTCAAAGTTCACGAAAGTCCCTCGTGGATTAGTCGAGAAAGTTGACCGACTTGGTTTTCGATGTTCAAGATAGAAGCTTGCTAATTCCTTATAACATCCTCTAATTTTCAGAACCAATTAAAAAATTTTCTTTATGCTTTTAAAATCATTTACATATATTTGTGGAAAATCCCAATACAAAAGATCATTTTGATTTACTAAACGTTTGTTTCCAAAATGTTAGAACCCTAAGGAGGTCAAAATTAATATAGATACATAAGTTACAAAGTAACGACCTGATGGTCCTGAATACTATTACGGGATGTCTCTTAATCACTCAGTGTCCTAATCAAGCTCCAGTAGCTTAAGTATTGATACATGTGATGCATATAAACTGTGTGGGTTAGGTTGGGGAAACCTTGTGAGATACATAGGGATTTCAATCCCACGATATTGATATGATAATATTCTTTAATTATCAGACTGACAAACCCAATCGTTACCATAATAAATCCATATTGGCTTACATTCCTACATATCTGCTCCTACCGATCCTTATAGATCCTAGTCCAAGATTATTAGGGATAAATTTTGTCGTCTGATGAACCGTTAAAAGATTGACTACACAACTAGGGGCTTCCTTTACCGGTGTAAGTCATAAAGGATTATGGGCCGTTAGAGTATTTGATGAATATGGTTTTCCAATTCATCTATGTCTTTGAGTAATGAGCTCACACTAGCAACATAATTCACAAGACCATCTAGAATGATCAAGTGAAGTCACCACTCTGTGGGGTGACCAGACATACTGCTAACAGTTGCCTGATCGGAACCCACCATTTCTGGTCATCCCATACAGAGCTACCGTACATCAACACCTGATAGTCTCATGGAACAAAAATTTACTTTCTATTCCTAGGTTACACATTCTCTTACAAAGACTACATAATATCAAACTTAACTGAGCTGGGTATCTTCCATGAGTCCACGTTTATCCCTAGACTAGATTATAGTGCCCACAATCAACTTTTAATACCAAATTTATTCTTGGGTGATACTAACATATCTTAGTGTATATTTATTACATAAGAGTCTTAGGTACTATTCATCATTTATATTCTCAACATTTCTACTTTTAATATCATTGTATAGTATTATCCGTTTATCCTAACATAAAATAGAACCATATCTGGTTCGGACAAAGCACGTCATGTATATATATCCTAACATATAATCAAGAAAATAAGCATATAAATCACATACGATTCCAACAGATATTTAATATTTTAATTAATACTTATATTAAATCATGTTCATGAAAGGAACTATGCACTCATCTAACCTAGGTGGGTGATTGGTTATCTAGGCAGAACATTGCCTAACACCTAAGATATTTCCAAGACCTGATTAATATCAATACATAGTTTTAGTCTAATGAACCTGATGACTATTAGTAGTCTAGATCCACACTAATCCTAATGTCTAAGTCAAGATCTATCAAGTAAAGGATCCACCATGCATGACAGTTGGGAGGCATGATCATTTCAGCATAATAACTTTTCTGAAATCCAACAACCAAGCCAACGTGACCATTCTTGACACCTCTCCTGTAAGTAAATCAATCAGTATAATGACATGGAATTACTGATAAATCTTATTTATAGGTTCATAATAAAGACTTATGACTATAAATATAAGTTACACTAAAAAGACTAGAGTGTAGCTGAACTTACAAAGGTTCTTCCTAACAAAAGTTAGGAAATTGCACTGGCAGAGCTTCTACTCGCTAGCTACTACTTCTTCAGAGATGGCAGTGTAAAACCCAAAATGCTACGATGTATCAATCGGATTCACTTGATGGTGCAGAATCCCAATCAAGTGAATTAGAAAAGACTAAATATAGAATAGGAACACAATGGTTAATCTTCAATGCACACTATTATTGAATAGTCGGGTACATAAGATTCTTGATTACACTTGGTACTCTCTTTTTTCTCTCCAAACCACGTTCTAAGCTTATGGCAGCCCTCAAAAACGTCCCACACTCTTTACAAGGCTCAAATGACACTATTTATATCTAGACCTAATAACGAAGCCCAAGACCAAAACCCAAACAAAACAACATTAAGCCTAACGAAAATCACATGTGATTTTGGTCCAAACAACACCAAAACATGGTGTTTTCGGTCCTAGACTGAGAACTCTAATAGCTTATGAAAAGCAAAGTATAAACCATAATTTATGACCTAACAATCTCCCCCTTGGTTTATAACTTTCTTTTCTAATGTCCTAACAATCCCCCTGGGTTTGTAGCTTTCTTTTCTTTTCAATCTTTTCTTTGTGCTTGGCTTCAGCTTTTATCTTCGATTTCATCACAAATTCAAGATGAACATATGAATTTCTGCATGAATGACTTTATCTTGAACAGTTGAGCTTCCTTCAAAGATTTGACCTTGAACGCACATTGGATGTAGAGGCTTCTTGTACAGATTCTTGAAAATCAGCACTTTCAGCTTTGAAAAACTTCTGAGATAATAACAGAGAGACCGATTCTTCTGGATCACTTTAGCAAGTTCATAGATAGCAACAAATTGATTGCAGAGTCTTCAATGCAATCTGTCACATAACTTCAAGTAAAACTTCACCTTGCTTCTGGGGTTGAAAGATTGAGTTTTGAAAAATAATCTTCACTTGTTGTTCTTTCGAATGAAAATTCTTTAATGATCACTGTTGCGCCATGAAAATTAACCATGACTAAAAAGTCCATGTGGATCATAGAATCATAAAGACCCTTCTCACCACAGTTGTTCAAGAACCCAACCTTGGCTCAGAAGGAGACTACTCGCAATATCTGTGTGAGCATAGAGGAATGCACTACAATTTGTTGAGTATCAGAGAACTACTCATGGCTATTTTTGACGTTATCCCCTGCATATCCTAGATCAAAGACCTCAATGCAGTTTTTCAAGTTAACAAGTTAACTTGGCCCTTGGCAAGACATTCAATGATATCTGTTTCCCTATTGGGTGAATCACCCTGGTGCCATGACAGTTCTTAGGTAAAGAAAGCTGACAAAACCAATTTGACAATATGTATAGTTTCATACTTCCAGTTCCTTAAATACGATAGTTCTAAGAAAGAAACCGCCTAACTGACATTTTGTACAATATCACACCAGGTATGAACCATTATCCGTCAATTTCATGGGTGAAAATATCTAGAACATTAAAACGTTACAATATGGAAGAGTCTACCATTCGCATTTGAATCCCCCGTTAATTCTTTTCCAAGTTTCTTCTCCTTGCTCTGAAAATTCCGATACAGTCTCCTTGAGTCTCTGCTTCTTTTGAATTCACATTTCAAGACAAAAGAAATTTTTGAGATAAAAACAAAATAAAAAATAAACTTAGCACACAAATAAAGCAACTAAGAATAAAAATAAAAAATAAAATACGCTCAAAAACAATATTTTTGGATTTTTGATTTTTCTGAAAAAGAAATAAAAACAGAAATAAACATATTTTTGGATTTTTAAATTTTATGATTTTTGTTTGTTTTTTTAATTCTCCCCATAAATTTGTGCATAGAAGAAAAATATGAACAAATTTAAAAAAAAAACAGAAATAATAACTAAATTTAAAACTTTTTGGGATCATAGTTGTCAAGCAATTCAATATCGTTTATCAGCACACACGTGCATGTTTAGCTCTGGTCAATGACCAATATTATGGTCCACTTAAACACAAAGGATATTGACAAGTTGGACATAATATAAATGACAAGTCATTGTGATTATATTCCTAAATAGACTATTTAGCCGACGACGACCAAGGATATTGTTGTCCACTTAAATTCAGTAGCGAGATCTATAGACAACCTTTAATCATGAACTAATTAAATTTAATCTCACTAGAACGTGTTCCCCAGTTTACGACATACCCTAGCAATCAAGGAATTCCAAAGAGCTCTTTACTTTAGGTGAGTGCTCAATTATTTGAGAGAGAAAATAGATATAGAGATGCATATGTTGTATCCCAGGTCGGATGTCTTCCAATCACGCAGAGGGACAACATATGACTAACATAGATAGAGGGATAAAAAGATAGAAAGATGCATATGCTGTATCCTAGGTCGGATCTTCCGATCACGCCGAGGGGACACCATATGACTGACATAGATAGATAAAGAGAAACATAGATAGAGATGTATAGAAATACAGGTGCATATGTTGCGTCCCAGGTTGGATCTTCCGATCACGCAAAGTGACAACATATGGATAACTTGAATAAAGGGATTGAGAGGTAGAATGTTTCATATGCTGTGTTCCAGGTCAGATCTTTTCCAATCATGTTCTAAGCTTATGGCAGCCCCCAAAAACGTCCCACACTCTTTACAAGGCTCAAATGACACTATTTATACCTAGACCTAATAACCAAGCCCAAGCCCAAAACCCAAACAAAACAAAATTAAGCCTAACCAAAATCACATGTGATTTTGGTCCAAACAACACCAAAACATGGTGTTTTCGGTCCTAGACCGAGAACTCTAATAACTTATGAAAAGCAAAGTATAAACCACCATTTATGACCTAACATTCAGGGCTTCACCAAAGGCTAACACTAAGAGAAAATGGGTTAGAACTGAAAGAAATCGAGGGAGAATGATAGGAGAGGTGTGGAGGAATAAATGAGGCTTGGCCTCCTATTTCTAGCTGATTTTTTGGGTGTGCGGTGTGCAAAAGGGGTGAATGTCGTGCATTTTAAGGTGAAGTCTCCCCGTCCACTTTGTGTAATGTGCCAGGCTCTTCATGGTCTGTGTTTTCACCTTCTAGAAGCGCGCGACGCAAAATGCAGATTTTGTAAATTCTAAAACTTCTTTATACAGACTCCGTTTTTTTATGCTTTTTTTTTTCCACGTGTAGATCTCAACGAGTAATACAACTTTCCTTTATGCCCCTTCGGCTAATTCTGAATTTATTTTTAGCCCTTATTTTTATATGATTTAATGATTTTGCAAAAATCATAACTCTTTCATACAGACTCCTATTTTGGTGTTCCATTTACTAAATTTTTTTTTATCTTAAAGAGTACTATGCTTTTCATTTTGGTGACTTTACTCAAATGTCAACCGTTCTCTTCGTACATTTTGACATTAATAATTTTTAATTACACAATTGGTTTTTATATGTTATAAAATTCATATATCCTTCATATGATCTCAGATTTCTATAAAATTTATATTTTCGAGATCACGTTGACGTATACTTTCCATATATATATATATATATATATATATATATATATATATATATATATATATATATATATATTGGCGCACTTATTTTTACGATTTACGGACAATTCGATTGATTTTCCTAATACGAAACTTATATTATATAGTCTGCCGCGCGCACGACCATAGATTATCCTATTCAAGGATTTAATTTTAATAATTTTTACTTATTATGCGTATCTTGAATTTGTGGGCATTACAATTATCTCCCTTTAGGATGATTACGTCCCATAATCATCCACAAAACATGGCTTGTATAATGACTCCGTACGTTACCTTTCCATCCTAGGTAATGATTGTAACTCTTATGTCTTTTCTATTGAGTTTCTAACTCTTAGATTTCTTGACTGTTGATGGTGCTCTATCCCGTACCTGCCTGCCTTCTAAATTCGATCTTCATTGGAGGCTCCTGCTCCTTCTACAATTGACTTAACCTAAAACATGGTCTTTACTTTGATTATCATAGCATAACGAATAATAATGCCCGAATTACCTTTTTTCGTATGATGCAACGGCTAGACTCAGGTCTCTTTGAGTCTGATCTTCACACGGAGGATAACTTTCTTCATGTTCTAATGTGATATAATCATATTCTAGTACTTAGCACTTCTATTTACATGCTGCTTAATCCTAACGACGATTGCGATACTTCTATCGATCACTTCGAATATCTCTTCCTTTGATCTAAAGTCGGACACTACATCGAACTTATTTTGTGGGTTAGTCGTCCTTGATTCGCTTTGACTAGCAGGGTCAGAAAAGAAATAATCACCGAAGCAAATGTAATGATGGAAATGAACAAGAATGAATACAATCACTAGTGCCTTGGTAACCTTGTGACTCGCTCTGATCCAAGTACGAGTCCTGCGCTTCTAGTAGTACGGGCCCATACTACCTTCCACACCTACTCTTACCCTTCCCAAAAGTTGTTTTGCATCTTTCCCAAGTTACTATTTCCTAAAGATCACAAAAGCAATTGAACACATATAGATGTGTACAAGTAATCATATACAACAAATTTCCAAGACTCCACTATTACATCGTCCTTGAGTAACTTCAACCGTAATTTTATTTTCGAACCTTTGGTATAAATTATTTCCTATGTAGTGTAGTGTCTTTCCTACAGGCAACTATACCAGTATTTATTCTTAACCAAACGATTATGTTGAAATCTGAAAGTTTATACCGATCGGATACACTTAAAGTATAAAGAACAAAAGCAAACTAATCTAAATAAATAAAGAACAGAAAGTAAAGAACACAAGATATTATCCAAATTGTATTTCACCAAGAAAAAGTTTGTTTTCACAAAGAAAACAGGTTTGTCACAAGGACGGTCACAAAGATGATCAACGACACCAAGCTGATGGTGATGTATACGCTGATGCTGATAGATAGTATGTAAAGAGTTTGACTCATCAAATCATAAGGTGTGACCTTACACTATCAGTTCTTACTATAAATAATATATAATCTATTCAATCAAGGGTTATACTTGTATATATGCAACATTCGGGTGAACCCCAAATGTATCTCTATGGCTTGGTTTCGTTGATCGTCTTTGTGACCGTCCTAGTGAAAAACCCATTTTCTTGGTGAAAACAAACTCTTTCTTTGTGAAAGACAATTTGGAGAATATCTTGTTATCTTTACTTTTTGTTCTTTATTTATTTAGATTAGTTTTCTTTTCTTCTTCATACTTAAAGTGTATGCGACCGATATAAACCTTTAATTGGTATCAAAGCAGGTTTTTGATACACTCAAGTAACTTGTCGACTTCCAACAATCTCAAATCCTTTGGTCTCAACAAGATTCCTCCATTTGAAGGGTGATAATCTTGCTAAAGATAAATCTAAGAGTTGAAGTTGGCCTCAAAAAGGAAATTGTTGCTAACATTCCAGACACTGATGCAAAAACTAATGATCAGCCCATTCCAGACACTAGTGATCAATTAAAAACCGATGAATATGAAAGGTATCTTGATCTAGGATTCATACCACTGGCTGCTGTTCCTGCTGGTCCTTTGAATGTCATCTACCCTGTTTCATACTTTAAGGGGGAGACTCCTTAAGGAACTATAGGTGACATTGATGCTGATCTCCTCGAAAAGGAAGGCCTTATCCTCAGGGGGAGCCCATGCCGTTGAACCTGTAAGTTCTACTGTTGGTGATCCTTCATCACCTCGTCCTTCTAATAAAAGCAATCTCATCTTCGATGAGAATGAATTGGCTAACATATGGAGTTTAATTGTTGATGAAGTAAGAGAGATCATGATAGAGAATAATGTTGTCATTCGACAAAAGAAAAAGGCCAGAAAAGGTGAACGTCTGTCTACTAAATTGGCTCAAGCTCTTTCTTCCATTGAAGAAAATGCTGATGTTCAAAGCACTAATGATCATGTAAAGAAAATTCAACTTTCAATATAGTGTGGAGAAACAACATAGGGTTTCAAAACTGAATGAACGGATTGATAGAAAGAAGTTTTGAGACATTCTGAGTCGTTGAGTAAATCATGATCCCATTATCAAGGTAAGATGCACCAAACCAAGGAACGAGTCTCTGAAGATTCATTTGGTCAGGAAGAATACGGAATAGGAATACAATGAGGTTGTATTTGCTCGTGAGCTAGTCAAAGTTGTCTATAGCGAGTGGATACAAATTCAAGAAATTATTGACATACACAAGGGTATTCATGCTCAGGGGTTGAAATTAGCCATTCAACAGCTACTCAACAAAGTCAAGAAGCTAAACCTTGCGTCTTCAGTTGGTCCATCTAGACCATCCTCCTCAAAAAGAATAGACACTCCCAGATAGTACAAGAATACCAAGTTTCTTCTTCCTTATGGCACTAGGTACATAAACTGTTGGATAAGGTGTCTAAGTCCATAACTATTTCTGGTATGTACTTGACCCGACCCGGCATGGTCCATTTGGGTTGCATGGCACCATGCAATTGGATAGACTAAATGAGAGAAATTACACTTGGGAATCGTTAATATATTATAAGTTCTAATATATTAATAATATTATTTAATTAGTTTGATCAAGAATTAATTAAGTGATCAAAAGATAACTAATTAAATATATGGGTTGATTATGTAAATCACTCATAACTTGTATAGTGGGCTAAGAGGCTCCATGGATCATCAAGTTGGGTTCCACCCATAGGATGCTCCATGGGAGTTACAAACCCATGGGTCATGGAAATGAAGAGTCATGACACATTAGGGTTTACATGGTGTAACCCTAGATGTGTCAACACTATATAAAGAACCCATTCTCCACTAAAATCAACTACACATATGAAACAAGAGGGCTAGGCCGATTTTAGAAGTGTGTATTCTCTCTAAAGTCATTCCGAAAGCATTTGGTGTTGTGTGACGCATTTGAGGCATCACACTTGGGGTGCTAGGCTCACAAGGTTTCAAGGAATATAAGCAACAACAAGATAAGTTATTCTATCTTTCATTCAAGTTAAAAATTGTTCCCTATTTATGCTAGATAGGAATATATAACCTTGGAATTCAACATTGCATGATAATTAGATAAACATAGATCCAAGGTTATTAGGGTTGCATGTACACTTAGGATGTGTTAGAATGCTCAAAACGCATCAGTGGTATCAGAGCCTAGGGTTGTTTGTTTCTTATTTGTGCAAAATTGTTGAAAAAGTCGATATTGTGCAATCTGCCTGATGAACTCGCCGAGTCCATGTGGGGACTTGCCGAGTTCATGTGTAAATTCATCCTACTCGTCGAGTAGGTTCGTGCACTCCACGAGTAGGAGCCTCAGAATGCAGATTTTCGACTTTTGTTGCTGGAAATGGACTAGAAACATTAACCTAAACCGTTTTGGTACTTGAAAACTTGTTTTAGATGGTGTAATGTTCATGCTAATCCATTTGCAATGACAATTATCAAAATTACAAAGTTTTAAGTGTAATTTTTGATTCTTGAAAGTGTTCATATTCATGTTCTTGAACTTATGAAGATAGATGATCATAGGAATTATTTGTAACCTACTTGGTAGTTTAATTCTTGATCATAATGTGTTTTAATGGAGTCCATAACTTGTGTTTTAATTCTTTATGGAAAACTAAGAGTCACACTTGAATTAAAACCATTAAAAGAACACAAGAGTTAGAAAAATGAAAAGTCCTCATTTTAATACTCAATTAACTTCATAAGTTATAAGAAATGAAAAGTTTTGAAAGTTTAAAAAACTTGCCCTTAAGTTTTGGAACAAGTAAAGTCTTGTTTAAAACTTTAGTTCCAACCCTTAGAATTTTAAAAGTTAAAATTCAACCCTTATACTTTATAATATTATAAGTCAATACTATATATATATATATATATATATATATATATATATATATATATATATATATATATATATATATGTATGTATGTATATAAGATCAAGTCGTCTTACTGCTAGTACGCCTCATTCACGAAGCCGATCTATAAGGGGGGGGGGGGGTATAAGGTTGTTGCCTATAAAATGGCAACTTAATGGGTGTCGACTCTCACCCACTGCATCCTTGATCGGTGGAGGGTCGTTAGCCGAACGGGTAAGACATTGACTTATAAATTCTCATTAAAAGTATGATGAATATTATAAAGTAAATAAATGTTTTTATTAAGTTCCCAATCTTAGTTACTTTAGGAAAAATGTGAATAAGGTGCTAATCCATGAAATTACACTTTACAATTTGTTTAAGTCGTTGGTGGAGCGTGTTTGCTTATCCGGCACACTAACTTGGACTGAACAAGGTAGGTAAAGGGTGACTTAAGGTTTATTATAGTATCGGTGGAGCATGTGTGGTTTACTGGCACATCGATTGAGTGATAAACTTTAAGGGTACCAAGTGATTTGCATGGTTACTTCACACCTCGTTTTGTGATCCTCGGTATCCCAGACACAAAACTTGGAGGGCACACTCGAGATTGAAACATGCCTTTGAAAAGTTCAATGAATCTCAAAGAAGTCTCTTTATATCTAAACTAATCTTATCCTCTTCCTTAATATTACAAGGTAGGTAAAGGGTGACTTAAGCTTCAAAAATCGATTTTTTGGTCCCCTGTCTGATGAACTCGGCGAGTAGCTCCAACTCGGCGAGTCCATAGAGGAACTCAGCGAGTTCGAGCGTCAGAAGGAGGCAGTTTCAGGATTTCTTGCTGTTTTACTCATGGATACTTGCCTTATCTGTTTTGGGTCATTAAAATCCGATTTTAAACATATTTTTGAGTATATCCTTGATTAAACAAAAGATAATTACCAATTGATTAGATAATAACTTCCTTATATGATTAAAGTTTGATTATTTGTATTAATTGGGAAACTTATCTTGCAAGAAATTGATTTTAAGTCAAATTTAGATAATCATTAAATTAATTGTTTAATTTAAATTATTTGCTATTTGATCCTTTGTGTTTTGAAAAGTTTCAAACTTGCCCTCAGGTTTTGGAATTTAAAAGTTGATTAAAAGTTTAATTTAGAAATGTTAAATTCTAAAACCCTAGTATTGTTTTGTAAAGTTCAATTCTCGCCCTCATGGTTTTATTAATTAATTAAAGTGTATGATTAAAAGAGGTTTAATAAATCCATAAAGTTTTGGTTCACAATTTAATCGAATAAAAAGTATAATTGTTAAATTTGACCACCTAGTATTTTAAAAGTGTAAAATACACCCTATACTATATATAACATTAAAATTCTAACATTATATATATGTATGAGTAAAAGTCAGTCTTGCCATTAGTAGTCCTCATTCATGAAGCTAGTCTATAAGGGGTGTTTAAGGAAATTGCCTATAAAATGGCGATTGAATGGGTATCCACTCTTACCCACTACACTCTTGACTGATGGAGGGTCGTTAGCCGAACGGGTAGGATAGGACAGAAACCTTCCATTATATGTATAATGAAGTACAAAAGTAACTAAATGCTTTTACAAAATTCCCAATCTTAGTTACTTTAGGCAAAAGTGAATTGATGCAATTCCATGAAATTACACTTTGTACCCTTGTGAAGACGTTAGTGGAGCGTGTGTGGTTAACCGGCACACCAAATGGTTCTAAGCAAAGGTAGAAAAGGGTGACTCAATGTTTGTCATAGTTCGGTAGAGTGTGTGTGGTTAACCGGTACATCGAATAGGTGATTGTAACATGTGGGGGCACCATGTAAGTTTGCATGGTTATTCACACCCGCTTTGTGATCCTCGGTATCCCAGTCACAAACTAGAGGGGCATATCGAGATTTAAACATGCCATTGAAAAGTTCAATGAATCTCAAAGGATCTAGGAGTTTTCAAAGCATTTAAAACCTAAACTGTTTCTTCGTTTTTCATGGTGGAAAATTAGTGAATCGTCATTCACTTACCTTCAAATGTTCTGCAATTTGGGTTACGACATCCCTCTCCCAAAGTTGTGGAATACTGTGTTGGGTCCTAGCCATAGTATCTCATTTGGGTGATTTATTAAGGACTCAATCAATCAACTAACTTGAATTGTTTTTCTCCCATTTTGTAGATGTCAAAGTATGACAACTATGGTATTCCCAAATCCCATGGAACAAGCTTTCCACATGAAGATGATACTCCACTACTCGATCGAGGAACAAGAGATCATGCTTCACTTCCTCCACCTCTTCCAATTATTCTCCCTAACCCACAAGTTTGAAGGCTTGAAAAGCTAAAGCCCACTCAAGCCCTTTTGGCAAGTAAACATGAAGAAGGAAAGTCGGTGTGTGCACACGTCCTAGAGATGAAGTCACACATTGATAGGTTAAGAATGTTGGGATTCGTTGTCTGTGAGGAGCTAGCTGTTGACTGGGTTCTTCAGTCACTTCCTAACTCGTATAGTGAGTTCGTAAGAGAGTACTATATGATGAACCGCGACGTGACCCTCATAGATCTCACCTATATGCTTATTGCTGCTGAATCAGCAATGGTTTGGCGCAATGGAAAAGCAAAGTTGATTGGTGAATCTGCCTTCCAGACCTCTATGGATATAGGCAATGGCAAAGAAAGGCATGCCATGATCAAAAAGTTTGATCATAAGAGAAAGCCAATGTCTGATGTAGTTCCATGTGCTGTTCCAAAATAGTCAATTTGCTTTTATTGCCAAGAGAAGGGGCATTGGAGACGAAGCTGTCCTATTTACCTACGAGATCTAAGAGATGGGAGAGTCAAAACGTATGGCTCTACTATAGGTAAAATCCATTAACTAACTCTTTTAAGTTCCTATTCTAGATTCTTAATACATAATGTGATAAGATTACAATTGATGTTTTGTAGGATCGAAAAAAAGAGAGGATGCTTAAGGGAAGAAGTGAGCATAATCTAACCGTGAAGAAATGGATTTCGATCGCATTACTTGAAGATTAGATTCTTGAGCTACTACTTAGAGTTAGAATAAGATTGCTAAGAAATATGTATTAGCATAGTTTTTCATTGAATTGCATTGTAAGGACAAATTTTTCTGCAATAAAATAAATTTTGATTTTATATTATTTATTTATCCTTGCAATGGCGTATATGAAAAATTGATGTTTGAATGTTTCTATTATTAGCAATAATGGATTTGATTCTTAATTATGTTATTTGTGGAGATGTCGAGAATTTACCAAATAGGGAGAGTTTCTCATCGCCCAAGTTTCAATTGGACATAAACTTGGAATCATGCAACTTGGTTGCACGATGAATGAGAAATTTCATATTTGGAAATTAGACTGATTCGTTGACAAAGTGTCAAGAGAAGGACTAGGAGATCGAATACACAAAGTTGTGTGTTGATCAAGTCCACCACAAGAGTAACAAAGATATTCGTCATGATTTACTAAAGGTTTAGTAAATATGATTATACTTATAAGATTAAGTGTAATTCTGAATTGATTGAAAAGGTTTAAATCAATAGCAGAACGAATCAGAAGAATCAAGTAGGCAGAAAGATACAAGTTTCTCTATTCTAAGAAGAAGGGAGAGTACCTTTTATTATGTTTTATGATAGGTCTTAATGATTAAGAACCATATCTCAATTGATCCTCTAAGTGAGTCTTGGTGCAATTGTATGTCTGAGAAGAGATGGTTAAATAAAAAAGTCAATCATACTTCGTTCCAAAACAAGTCTTAGAGTTAAGATTATGACATTGAGTGACAAGTCTTAAGAAGGTTTATAACATTCATCAAATGAGGAAAGTTGTGATGTCTTGGATAAGACAAAGACCAACTTGGACCAATTTTATGAAGTGTTTTGTCTTGATAAAAGTTACAGTAACTCTTGAATATTTGTTTGTCAAGAAATGTTTATTGACAAGAGAATCTTATATGTCAAGGAGTCAATAGGAGTCTTAATGGTCTTGAAAGGTTTCAAGAACAAATCAAAATAAACCTTATTGAACATCACTAGCACATGACTTGAGGTTTGCAACCCATCGTATTGACACTATCTTGTTTCTGTGCCGTTCCAATCGAGTTAATTATGCATGTGAGTTCTATGATTTCTCATTTGAATGCATAAAAGGCAAGCACCTTAATCAATGAAAGAAATTACACTTGCAATTGGATAGACTAAATAAGAGAAATTACACTTGAGAATTGTTAATATATTATAAGTTCTAATATATTAATAATATTATTTAATTAGTTTGATCAAGAATTAATTAAGTGATCAAAAGATAACTAATTAAATATATGGGTTGATTATGTAAATCACTCATAACTTGTATAGTGGGCTAAGAGGCTCCATGGATCATCAAGTTGGGTTCCACCCATGGGATGCTCCATGGGAGTTACAAACCCATGGGTCATGGAAATGAAGAGTCATGACACATTAGGGTTTACATGGTGTAACCCTAGATGTGTCAACACTATATAAAGAACCCATTCTCCACCAAAATCAGCTACACATATGAAACAATAGGGCTAGGCCGATTTTAGAAGTCTGTATTCTCTCTAAAGTCATTCCAAAATCATTTGGTGTTGTGTGAAGCATTTGAGGTATCACACTTGGGGTGCTAGGCTCACAAGGTTTCAAGGAACATAAGCAACAGCAAGGTAAGCTATTCTATCTTTCATTCAAGTTAAAAATTGTCCCCCATGTATGCTAGATAGGAATATATAACCTTGGAATTCAACATTGCATGATAATTAGACAAACATAGATCTAAGGTTATTAGGGTTGCATGTACACTTAGGAAGTGTTAGAATGCTCAAAACCCATCATCAAAAACAAACTATCAGTATGTTGAGCCAATCCAATATATGTTGATTCGATAACTGGAACATGATATCTTCTATATTGAGAGTCAAAATTACATGTGCTTTCAAGACACTGATGATCTTCCTGGTGCTCCTACTGAACACTTGCTTCATCTTCTCATGGAGGGACTTATTCATTTTGAACTGGAAAGAGGATATCGTGTGCTGATCTCTTAAGATCTTAGTAAAAGATTTGAAGAGCATAAAGTTGATGAATTCGGATGGGTTAAGCCTGAAACCTTAGAAGAAGCTAACAAGTTCTATAATGGTTATTTTGATGAAATTGAAGAAGAAGATTAGTTTTGACATCATCAGATAAGGGAGATTGTAAGGTCAAACCTTATGATCTGATGAGTCAAAATCCTTACACACTATCTGTCAGCGTCAACATATACATTACCGTCAGCACTAGCATATATAGTCTATCAGTGTCAGCATGAAGATAGTTTATTCTGTGCAATATTTTATATTTAGGTAATGATACAAATAAGTATAAAATAGATAGCAAATCTGATATCTTTCTTTTGAAGATCGGTTCTTAGTATAGATAAGATAAAATACCTTTCAATCAAGGGATATATTTGTTTTGAAGATTGGTTCTTTACTTTCTGTTCTTTATTTATTTAGATTAGTTTACTTTTGTTCTTTGTACTGGAAGTGTATTCGATCGATACAAACCTTCAATTGGTATCAGAGCGGGTTTTTGATATACTTAAGTAACATGTCGACTTTAAACAATATCAAATCCTTTGGTCTCAACAAGATTCCTCAATTTGAAGGGAGCGAATATTGCACAAGTTGAATCTAAGAGGGAGAATAGTCAAGAGAGTCATGATCAGAAAAAGCAAATGGTGGTGATTACACCAACTCCATTTTAGCTCGAGATGCCTGAAACTAGAAGAGTTGAAGCTGACCTCCAAAAAGAAATTGTTGTTGTTAACATTCTATATGCTGATGAAACAATTGATGATCAACCTATTCTAGACAGTGGTAATCAGTCAGAAACCGATGAATATGAAGGGTTTCTTGATCTAGGATTCATGCCACCAACTGTTGTTCCTTTGAATGTCATTTACTACGATTAATACTTTGAGGGGGAGAGTCCTCAAGGAACTAATAGTGACATTGATGTTGACCATATCAATCCTCAGGGGGAGCTCAATCCTAAAAAAAAGGAAGGCTTCATCCTTAAGGGGAGCCCATGACGCTGAAGCTAGAAGTTCTACTCCTGGTGATCCTTCAACACCTCCTCCTTCCAAGAAAAGAAAGCTCATATTTGATCTAAATGAATTGGCTAAAATGTGGAGTATAAGTGTTGATGAAGTAAGAGAGATCATAATAGAGAATAATACTGTCATTCAAAAAAAGAAAGAAGCCAGAAAAGGTGAACGTCTGTCTGCCAAACTGGCTCAAGCTCTTGCTTCCACAGTTCCATTGAATAAAATGCTAATGTTCAAAGCAATAATGATCATGTCAAAAAAAATTTAAAATTTCAATAATAGTGTGGAGAAACAACATATGGTTTCAGAGCTGAATGATTATATTGACAGAAAGAAGTTTGCAGACGTTCTGCCTTGTAGAGTAAATCTTGATCCCGTTATCAAGGTAAGATGCACAAAACCAAGGAATGAGTCTATGAAGATTCATTTGGTCAAGAAAAAGATGGAATACGAATACACTGAGGTTATATTTGCTTGTGAGCTAGTCAAACTTGGCTGTAGCGAGTGAATGCAAATTCAAGAAATTATTTACAACCACAAGGGTATTCATGCTCAGGAGGTGAAATTGGCAATTTAGCAGCTACTGAACAATGTCAAGAAGTTGAACCTTGTGCCATCTGTTGGTCCATCTAGACCATCCTCCTCAAAAAGAACATGCACTACCATACAGTCTAAGAATACCAAGTTTATTCGTCCTTATAGCACTTGGTACAATAACAATGAACTGTCAACATGTGCTGAGCCAATCCAATACTTGTTCATTCGAGAACCGAAACATGGCATCTTCTATATTGACAGTCAAAATCACATGTGCTTTCAACACATTGATGATCTTCCTGTTGTTCCCATTGAATACCTGTTTCATCTTTGCATGGAGGGACTCAGTCATTTTGAACTGGAAAGAAGATATCATGTGCTAATCTCTCTGCAGCTTAGTAAAATATTGGAAGTGTTTGAATTTTATGAATTTAGATGGGTTAAGCCTGAAATCTTAGAAGAAGTTGACAAGATATACAGTGGTTCTTTTGATGACTCTGAAGAGTAGATTAGTTTTGACATCATCAGATAGGGGAGATTGTAAGGTCACACCTTATGATATAATAAGTCAAAATCCTTACACAATATCTTTCTGCGTCAGCGTATACATCACCATCGACATACTCTATCAGCGTTAGCATGAAGATAGTTTATTCTATGTAATCTTTTGTATATTAGGTAATGATACCAATAAATATAGAATATATAACAGCTCTGATATCTTTGTTATGAGATAAGATACAATCCCTTCAATCAAGGGATATACTAGTATATATTCAACATTAGGGTGAAACCCTAATGTATCTATATGGCTTGGTATCGTTGATCATCTTTGTGACCGTCCTTGTGAGAAACCCGTTTTCTTGGTGAAAACACACTTTTTCTTGGTGAAATACAATTTGGAGAATATCTTTTGTTCTTTACTTTCTGTTCTTTATTTATTTAGATTAGTTTGCTGCTGTTCTTTATACTTAAAGTATATCCGATCGATACAAACCTTCAGTTGGTATCAGAGCAGGTTTTTGATACACTCAAGTAATCATGTCAACCTCTTACAATCCAAAATGAACTGCTTGCAACAAGATCCATCCGTTTGATGAACTCAACTTCTCTGGTTGGAAATCAAAGGCCATGGAAGCTCTCGAGTGCATGAAATTTGACATGCTTGACATCATCAACAAAGGTCCTATGAATATTAGGAATCAATCATCACATATTAATGCGTCTGATAGTAAGCTGAAATGAAAATTTGTTCCTAGAGATAAAAGAGTGTTGAATCTCAATGTAAAGGCGAGATTTGTTATTAGAAGCTCATTCCCTTACCCTTTCTATCGTAAAGTTTAGAACTGCTCAACCGCTCAAGAGATGATGATCACAATACAATCTTCTTTTGAAAAGGAAAACTCCTTTGATGACGAAGGTAAGTGTCTCATGGACCAGATCATTGAACCTCAAGCCGACACATCAAACGACAGTGTTGGGACTCTTGATGTTGATTCTACTCTAGCTTCTACAGACCTTAAGTCAGAATTGGACGCCACTTTATCATATAAGGTAAAAAAATCTTGTTAACTTCTCTTCTATAGAAAACGTCGAAAAAGATGATATGATTGATGACTTACGCTTTAATTTATCTGCTTCAAATAAAGAAAAATCTTCTCTCTACCTTGAGTTAAAAAAACTCAAAGAAAAGCTATCCTTTTTCGAAAAATCTCTTTCTTTATTAGAAAAGGAAAACACTTGAATCTCACTAACCATTAATTTTCTTCACTCTGAAATGGAAAAGGCTATTAATCATGTTAGTCGCATTCAACTTATTTTAAAAAATGGACTTCTTCTCACTTCAACGCTACAAAAATTAGTAATTCCCAGATACCATATCAGAGTGAGAAAATTCTTGGAGGCGATATAGAAGGTGCTGTTTATTTGATCAAAAGTGTTGAGTCTAAACAAATCTTCTATAAAGTTGACTGTTTATAAAAGACTTTAAGAATAGATTTGTGATTTCGTAGTTTATAAATCAAACGTTAAATGATACTCATTTCTCCACTCATTCTAACGACATTACTTAATCTGTTTCTAAATTATCTACTCTTGATCCTTCTCACCAACCCTCTCATCGTGAGTATGCTCTGATGGGTTTTGAGAATTACATCAATCCTATGCTGCACATGCAAACCCTAAAGCTTTGGATCTAGTTTATCTAGTTGTACATGCAATAATCATCCAAAACTCATAAACCCTAGATCTAGCATACTATAATCGAAATTAGCATATGAATAGGGTTAGGAATATTACCTTGATTGTTATGTAGCAATAAAAATCACAAATCTCCTTGATATTGACTTGTAAACGACTAGTGCCCCAAGTGTTGGACCTCTAATGGAGTCACAAATACCACTAGCAATAAGGATGAACAAGAGAGAGAGAGAGGCACAAAAACGTCCAAGATCTTCTAAGAATGCTTAGCCACGTTTTTGGGAGCCTTAAGGGTCCTTATATAGTTGAGGTTATAGGGTTATCAACTTGGAAACCCTAATCTAGTTGCTTAGTCCGTAAGCAGCCCAAAGCATCCTTCCAGAAGGCCCTTTGGACGATTTCTATATGGACTCTCATATAGAATTCGTCCATTGCTTCCTTATGGATCCTAAGCCCAACTTTGTAACTATATTATATATATATATATATATATATATATATATATACGGTATCAGTCCTCTTTATTTAATTAATCTCTTTTGACCACAAAATTAATACTAAATTATTTCTTGATCAATATTAATTAAACAATATGATTTCTCTTTTAATATATTATTCACATAATATATTAATAAATCACAATTAATCCTCTTTCTCTATAATTCATCCTCTCAGTTGCTAAGGTGAAGGAAAACAAAAAGACCATGCTGATAATCGGGTCAAGTCCATACCAAAATAGTTATGGGCTTAGACACGTAATCCAACAGTCTCCCACTTGGATAAGTCTAATAACTATTTTGCAAATACGACTTCAAAACCTGATTAGCAGTCATAACTTTCAAAAGACGCTGTCAAATTCTGATCTTATCAGTAACGTGTCCTTTAGATAAGGGACCATATATTCCTCCATTCTAGATATCGTATGAAAGAGACATGGATTATAATCATTCTCTCTGTTCATGTGTTGTTTCCTGATTTTCGATTTATGACGACTAACAACAAACTACAATTGAACACATGAACTTAGTCCATGCTTGGCCAAGTGCGTAGGATGTCATCACTAAATCATTGAGGGGCCCACTGATATTGCTTTTATCCCTTTTAGGGTAAAAGGAACGGATAAACTTCGACTCAAATGCTTGCTCATACATACTCATCAAATCACACACAACAATATGTTTTATAACACCAAGTTACTGGTGCATTTACATATGTCAATATGCAACCGACTTGCAAACTACAACTCATACGTCTTCGTTTCAAGAATATAAGATATTATCATCTCACTAATCACTCGTGATAAAATCCATGAAGTGATTTAAGTGAGTGTGGGTTTAATCCAATACTCAAATTTTATTTTAGGAGTACTCATGAACACTGCAGCAGACTTTTGCTATGTCTAAACGCTTTAGACAATCTACAGTCGGATTCATGACAGTTTAGCTTCAATACCTACTTCCAAATTATTTATCGACTGTGGATGGTTTGAATAATCTTATTATTCGGGAAGTCAAAACATGTAAAGTAAAACACAAGAATAATCCAATCCAATATGGCCCCAAACTTTTGAGTATAAATAAAACACCTTTTATTTAGTCACCATATTGATCACAAATTATTCATTGTATAATGTTTTGGATAATCAACTTATTACTTGAATTATAACAACAGTTGTCCCATGCTCCAAGCATTCATACTATGTTTACCTATGGTCCTTACCATTAGTGTAAGAATACGAAATTCTTCCCACTATTAGAATATGTTAGATTCTAATATTTTATGCAATGATCCTTTTGTGATGTCATAGCTTCAAAGTCACCAAGATGTTGCCAATGAAATCACAAAGTGCTCTATTGGAGATTGTTACAAGGCAATTCCATAGATATGAAGTCTAACATTAAAAGTACATTCCTTTGAACATCCTTCTTGCATAAAAGTTTCTAATCTAGACATAGATTCTTAACGTCCAACACCCAATATGGAAACATTTCCATATTTTCCATATGACAACTCATTGTCAATAGACACCTATCTATTCATAATAATGTCAATATGGTCCATTCATTACTATACATCCAACTGCCCACAAGTGACCAATCCTTGGCGAACCTTAGATTGTCGTTGACAGTTGTTCAATTATTTTAGTCATATCAGGTTTTGGTCATTTTCCCTCTTAATGCCCTAGGCATTTGGAAAATTTAGGATGGTCAAATATTACATCATATGTAATCAATCCTATACCAGAAGCGTATGGGACACGATTCATGAAAAACGTGATACTTTACCAGTTTCTTGCTATAATATTGTCATATATTGAATTCTATCTATTCATAATAATGTCAATATGGTCCATTCATTACTATACATCCAACTGCCTACAAGTGACCAATCCTTGGCGAACCTTAGATTGTCGTTGACAGTTGTTCAATTATTTTAGTCATATCAGGTTTTGGTCATTTTCCCTCTTAATGCCCTAGGCATTTGGAAAATTTAGGATGGTCAAATATTACAGCATATGCAATCAATCCTATACCAGAAGCGTATGGGACACGATTCATGAAAAACGTGATACTTTACCAGTTTCTTGCTATAATATTTTCATATATTGAATTCTCTTCTGTTGAATCTTTTCAACATAACATCCATATATATCTTTGACTAAATTTAATTAAAAATTTCTCGATCCAATCTTTTAGATTTTTGAAATGAAGTATAATATTCTCTCCCTTAATTATAGAAAGAAACTTTTCAACCCCTGCAACTTTGCAAAGTGAAACTTTTGTTTTCTATAATTAACATTGCTAACTTGCAACACTTAAAATAATAAAAGTGCTCCCACTAACATGATGATTATATCCTTACCAGCATAACACTTATGCTCCCACTAGCTTTGACATATATTCAGAAATTAGTTGGACTTCTAGAAATCAATACTTATTGACTTTCTTACCAAAGTTCAGATTTCTAACATGAGATGCTTCCATAAGCCTTTATCTTATCTTCTCAAACTCATGCACCTTTCCTTTAGATAACTCATATGTGTGTCTAAACAATTCTAGAACTTATAGAAATAAGTTCCAAATGTTCAGACTAATTCCCCAATCTCACAATTTGAACCATGAAGAGGGATGTCGTAATCATGATCGGATTTGAGAATGCAATTTACACAATCTCTATCTCCTTAAAATTTTCCTAGTGAAAGTGTTTCCTCACAATCATTTTCATGAAACAGAGAGAAACCTTATTACACTTAAATTTTATGATGTATGTGCTCCTATCCATGTGAATTTGTCATAACCATAATCATAAGATAATGTTTGTGACAAATCCAAACTCATATGGACTGAACTTGTTCAATATTTATTTCTTTCCATCTGGTAGCACAAGGGCCTACCATGTCTTCCAAGTAGTCAAGCAGCTCACCCATACAGATCAATAAAATTTCACCAATCAAGGTGCTTTGCTTTATGCAATCAATTGAAAACTCTTAGAACTCACATGCATAGTCAATTTTACTGGAATGACACAAAAACAAGAATATGTCAACACGATAGGTTATAAACCTCAAGTCGTGTGCTAGTGATGAACAACTAGGTTTATTCTTGATTTGTTCTTGAAACTTTTCAAGGTCATTAAGACTCCCACTGACCTCTTTACATATAATATTCTCTTGTTAAGAAACATTTCTTGTCAAACATATATTCAAGAGTTAGCGTGGTTTCTTATCAAGATAAACACCTCAAACAATTGGTCCTATTTGGTCTTTGTCTTATCCAAGACATCATAACTTACCAATTTCAAATGTACAAGAGTAAGAAACTTTTCTACTACACATATGATGAGTGTTATTCAACCTTCTCTTAAGATTATGTCACTCAAGTCACAATATTCGAGTATTACTCTAAGACTCGATTTTGGAACGAAGTATGACTCATCCTTTTGATTTAACCATTTCAACAATTCCCGATTCCTCTTCTTAGTCATACTTATGCACTAAGGTGTCCTTAGAGGATCAATTGTGATACGGTTTCATAATCACTAAGATGATCATAAAACAAGATACTTAAGTACTCTCCCTTCTTTTCAGATTGGAGAAACTTTTATCTTTTTGCCTAATTGATTCTTCTTATTCGTTTTGCTATTCATTGGAACTTTTTCCAATGATTTAGATTCACACTTAATCTTATAAGCATAATCATATTTAATAAACTTTTATCAAATCATGACTAATACTCTTATCGTTCTTTGTGGTGGACTTGACCTAGTGCATAACAATGCATACTAGATCCTTTATTCCTTCACTTAACTCACATACTTATGTGAACAAGGAATTAGTCTTAATTTCCCAAATATAATGGTTCTTATTCATCACACAATAAAATTTGTATGATTCCAAGTTTCTGTCTAATTGAAACTTGGGCGATGAGAATCTTTCCTTATTTGGTAAACTACCACAAATAACATAACTAAGAATCACATCCATTTCAATATTCCTAATAATAGAAACAAACAAACATCAATTTGTACAAATGCCATTGCAAGGAATTATAAATAAGATAAAAATCAAAATTTATTTTATTTATGAAAGCATGGAAAACTTGTCCTTACAACGCAATTCAAATGAAAAATATTTTATTACATATTCCTAAGCAATCTATCATAACTGTCTAAGTAGCAGCTCAAAAATCCGATCATCGAACCAGACGATCGAAATCCATTTCTTCGTGATCAAACTTAGCTCACTTTTCCTTTCTTTTCTTCGATCCTACAAAACATCAAAATGTAATCTTATCACATCATGTGTTACGAATATCCAAATAGGAACTTAATAAAATTAGATAGTGGATTTACCTGAAGCAAAGTCATACATATTGACTCTCCCTTCCTCTTGATCCTTTAGATAGGTATGACAGCTTCACAACCAATGCCGCTTCTCTTGGCAGTAGAAACAAGTGGACTTCTTTGGAATATCACACGAAAGTTTGGGACTTTTTGGACTTCCAATGTTGCCATCACCAATGTCCATGGAAGTTTTGGAGAGCTTGACTTACAAGACACATTTGTTAGACTAGTGCGCCAAATCATTGCTGATTCAACAACAATAAGCAAATAAATGAAGTCAATGAGGGTCACGTCATGGTCTATCATATAGTACTCTCTAATGAAATCACTATATGATTTGGGAAGTGATTGAAGAACCAACTCAACAGCCAACTTCCTTGAGAAAATGACACCCAACATTCTCAACTTGTCAATGTGTGACTTCATCTCTACGATGTGTACACACACAGACTTTCCATTTTCGTGTTTACATGCCAATAGGGATTAAGTGACCTTGAACTTTTGAAGTCTTTGAAAAATTTTCTGTAGTAAATATAGAATAGATAGCAGCTCTGATATCTTTGTTATGAAGATCGGTTCTTCGTATAGATAAGATACAATCCTTTCAATCAAGGGATATAGTAGTATATATTCAACATTAGGGTGAAACCCTACTGTATCTCTACGGCTTGGTGTCGTTGATCATCTTTTTGACCGTCCTTGTGACAAACCTGTTTTCTAGGTGAAAAAAAACTTTTTCTTGGTGAAATACAATTCGGAGAATATCTTTTGTTCTTTACTTTCTGTTCTTTATTTATTTAGATTAGTTTGCTATTTTTCTTTATACTTGAAGTATATTCGATCGATACAAACCTTCAATTGGTATTAGAGTAGGTTTTTGATACACACAAGTAATCATGTCAACCTCTTACAATCCAAAATGATCGCTTGCAACAAGATCCATCCGTTTGATGAACTCAACTTCTCTGGCTGGAAATCAAAGGCCATGGAAGATCTCAAGTGCATGGACTTTGACTTTCTTGACATCATCAACAAACGTCATATAAATATTAGGAATCAATCATCCAATATTGGTGTGTCTGGTAGTAAGCTGAAAGGAAAATTTGTTCCTGGAGATAAAAGAGTGTTGAATCTCAATGTAAAGGCAAGATTTGTTATTAGAAAATCACTCCCTTACCCTGTCTATCGTAAATTTTAGGACTGCTCAACCACTCAAGAGATGATGATCAAAATATCATCTGCTTTTGAAAAGGAAAACTCCTATGACAATGAAGGTAAGTGTCTCATGGCCCAGATCATTGAACCTAACGCCGACACATCAAACGACAACATTGGGACTCTTGATGTTTATTCTACTCTAGCTTCTACAGACCTTAAGTCAGAATTGGACGCCACTTTATCATATAAGGTTAAAAAATCTTGTTGACTTCTCTTCTATAGAGTCAAAGAGTCAAAATTCTTCAGACTCAACAATTGAAAAGAAGTTAAAATCTAATGTTGAGCGAAAGAATTCTAGAATTAAAGTCTGTTATTGATGTGGTGATGCTTCTCACAAAGCCAGTGAGTGTACTTTTGAAAAGAGCACCATTCGCAATGATAATATCATGACTCGTAGTGATAAATGGATCAAAACGGGAAACTCATTGAACTGTCTCCCTGATGATTGTTATAATATCTTTTCTTAAGTGACCCATTGCAAGATGGGTCAGTGTATATTAACTGTATATTTTAGTTTCAGTGTAAAGAATATATTTGGTGTTTAGATAGCAGCTTCTCAAGACATATGTCTAGATTCAATTTTCTTCTGGAAGATTTCATAAAGAAGGATCATCCTACTATTACATATGAAGATAATGGCAAGAGAGCTACAAAGGGATATGGATCGATCTAGTGCAACTCCATTATGTTTAAGAACATTTCTTATGTGAAGGGTCTTCAACATAATCACATTTCAATTAGCCAACTGTGTGTTGCTAGGTGTGAGGTTCTCTTCAACAAAAGAGAAAGAAAGGTTCTTGATCAAATGAATGTCACTATTCTAACTGCAAATTGACAAATTGACATTTATGTTTTGGACATGTTTTCTGCAGACAACTCTCTTCGTCACTAATTTTTCTCTTGTGCTTAGTCTCATGTAAATTGGTTGTCGCACAAGTGGTTATCTCACCTGAATTTCAAGAATATATCAAATATCTCAAGGCATCAGCTTGTAAGAGGAATTCCTAAGATGTAGTTTGTCAAAGATAAGTTGTGATCAACATATGAAAATGGAAAGAAAATCAAGTCTTCCTTCAATCCAAAATCCTATTCTTCCATCATTAAACCTCTTCATCTTCTTCATATGGATCTTTTTGGACCTGTCCTGATTAAATCAAGATTTGGTAAGAAGCATACTCTCATCATTCTGGATGAATTTTTATTATTTACCTAGGTAATCTTTTTAAAGAAGAAGAGTCATGCCGCTGATGAAATTATTTCTCTTATCGAGCAATGGGAATATCTCTATGATCACAAAGTCATGCAGTTACGTAGTGATCATGGAATTGAATTTAGAAACTCCTATCTAGACGACTTCTATTAGAACTCAGGAATTTCTAAATATTTCTTTGCTGTTAGAAACCCTTAACAGAATGGCATTGCTAAAAGAAGGAACAAAATACTTATCGAAGCTGGAAGAACTATGGTAGTTGAAGCTGGTCTTCCTTTATTTTTTTGGGCTGAAGCTGTCAACTCAACGTGTTATACCCCAAACCGGTCAATCATTATAAAGCGTCATAGGAAAACTACCATTGAGCTACATAAGGGAAGGAAACTAGACATCTCTTACTTTCATGTTTTTGGGTGTGTTTGTTACATTCTAAATCAAAAAGATAAGTGCTCGAAGTTTGAAGCCAAAGCTGGTGAAAGAGTGTTTCTAGGTTATTCCACTATATCCAAGGCTTTGAGGGTATTTCAATCTTTCAAGGAAAACTTTTGAGGAAACAACTCATGTGACTTTTAATGAAGACTCATTCATTATGGTCACATTGATCATCCCTCATCAATTCTGAATGAACTTACGTTTAGTCCTTCAGATATTGTTCCTGACTTATTGTCGAATGACACTAATCCTTTTGTTCCCAACGTTGATCAAATCATCGGCTCACAACCTATCTTTGAAGATCATCATGTCCTATGTGAAGAAGCTAAGCAATCTAATCAGGAAGATTCTTCTCAAAGTAATACAAATGAAAGTTCTAATCTAAGAATTCTTTGAGAACATCCTGAATATCTAATAATTGGAGATGTAAATTCTGGGATTCTCACACACACACAGTAAAGTCAACGGCAACTTCTTCATGTTTGTAAATTTTGTTTCAATGATTAAACCAAAGAATGTCACTGACGCCCTGAAAGATGCTGATTGGATCAAGGCTATGCAGGATGTGGTGAATAAATTTGAATGTCGTCATGTATGGACTCTTGTTCCCAAACCTTAAGGGAAAATTATAATTGGCACTTGCTGGGTTTTTAGAAACAGGATGGATGAAGATGGAATCATGATTAGAAACAAATCAAGGCTTGTGGCTCAAGGTTTTTGTCAACTGGAAGGGTTAGATTATGATAAAACATTTGCTCGTGTTTCTATACTTGAAGCAATCCGTCCATTTCTTGATTTTGCTTTATTTAAGAAATTCAAAGTATATCAAATAGATATCAAGACTACCTTCTTACATGAGGATCTTCAAGAAGAAGTTTTTCGAAAGCAACCTCCATGGTTTGAAATTGAAGAGTTTCCAAATCTTGTATATCGTCTTGATAAACCATTTTATGATTTAAAACAGGCTCCTAGAACATGGTATGACACATTGGCGAGTTATCTTCTTGAAAGTGGATACAAAAGAGGAAAGATTTACAACACTTTGTTCATCAAACACCCAGAATCTCATATCATTCTTTCTAAAGTGTATGTTGATGACATCATTTTTGGATTAACAGATAAGAAACTACGTTTAGAATTCGCTGAAATCATGGCTAAAAAGTTTAAGATGAGCATGATGGGTGAACTAACTTTCTTTCTAGGTCTGCAAGCTAAACAATTAACTGTAGGACTGTTCGCTTTTTGGATAAAACCAAATTGTCCAATTAGACAATTTGGATCGGACTATTTGGTTCGGATATTCGAATTTTTGGATTGGTTTTTAGCAAAACCAAATTATTATTTTGGATTTCGGATTGGTTTTCGTTTATAAAATAAAAACCGAATAGTCCAAAAAAACCGAATTGCACTTTATTATTTTGTTCTTTTTAATATATATATCTTTAATGATTTATACATTTACTAACTTATTCATTTAGTATATTAAAATTTTTCATCTATTATAATACTTTAATATGTATTTCTTATCAAAAAAATTTGTCTATAAAGTAGTAAACTATAATATATTTTTCTTGATAGTTATTTATAGTTTTAGTTCACAACTAATTAAACAATATTTTTTAGTTTATATTATAGAGTAAGTTAATACTAAAGGTATATATTTGTTGAAATGTCTTCATTCTTGAAAACCGAATTGTAAAAAACCGATCCAACCGAATTATAATTTGGTTGGATCGGATCGGATTTGAATATAGTTTGGACTATTTGGATATACGTTTTGAAAACCGAAATTAATTTGGATTCGCTTGATTGGATCGGATTAAACCGATCCATCCAAACGAACACCCTTAATTAACTGATGGCATTTTTATTTGTCAAGCTAAATACATTGAATATTTGTTGAAGAAGTTTGGATTCTATTATTACAAGCCGGCCAAGACTCCGATGTCCTCATCATTGTCTATTGACACTGATGTGAATGCAACTCTCTATCGAGGAATAACTGGCTCTCTGCTCTATCTTACTTCCAGTCTCCCTGATATTATGTTTGCTACTATATTGTGTGATCGTTATCAAGCTAATCCTAAGGAATCTCATCTTCTCGTTGTAAAAAGGATTTTTCGCTACTTAAAAAATACACCCAATCTTGGGTTATGGTATCCTCATGATTTTGAGTTCAAGTGGGTGGGATACACCGGGTCCGATCATGGTGGATGTGTCATTGACCGTAAAAGTACTTCAGGAGGAGCTTAAATGATTAGATTTAGACTGGTAAGTTTGTCCAGCAAGAAGCAAACATCAGTGGCTTGTTTGACCACTGAAGCTGAATACATATCTGTTGGAAGGTGTTGTGCTCATATTCTATGGATTCAAAAATCAACTCTTAGATTATGGCCTAAACTTCTCACAGAATCCTATCTACTGTGAAAACACCAGTTCCATTCAAATGATACAGAATCCAGTACATCATTCAAAAACCATGCACATTGAGTTTGTTTTACATTCCTTCCACCAATCAGTTGGCTGCCATTTTCACCAAGGCATTGACCGAGAATACTCTAAACAAATTGATTGCAGATCTTGGCAAGATTTCAATGACTTAATTTCTGACCTCTTCGATTTAACTTTGTTTCTATTTGTTTTCCAAAAGCACAAAAACAAATGCTGCTTTTATTATGTCTATAGAACTTTACATAGTGTGCTTAACTTTTGATTCTAATATTACAAGTATTTTCTTTCTATCATCTATCTTTCAAGATATCTTCAATTTATATGAACCTTTTCTTTTCATAGTTAGAAAGAGCAGTAGTCACACAGAATGTTCTAAATGCTCTTGGTGTTGAGAAAAAGAGTGGCATCATGTCCTATTATTCTTGCGAATACCCTCTTTCTCTTCCACTCACTTTTATGGATGCAAGGAGCAGCCATTAATTTAGTAAGTCTTGTTTTCATCTGCTGACTCATAATCCGATAAAACCTCGAATGCCCTCGTGTTGATCTTGACAACATGATGGTTTCATAGATTTGATCCAATTAAGTCGTTGGTTACAAAGACTGTCTTCTGCTCTTTTTTGATCCTGATGAACATGAAGCCTGGAATCTATCTGTAACATCTCAACGATAAATGGCTTCAACATTCTTAGTTTTTAATGAGTTGTATATGTGTTTATCTTTGATTATGCTTTCTTTTATATGCAGACTTGATGGGTAGATATATTGGAAAATAGAAGTGCATTTATGACAATTTAATTCAAAAGATTTGATGGATCAACTCTTTATCATGCTTCTGAAAAAGCTGCAAAAATATCGCTTTTTGAATATTTCCTTGGTTGACTAAGGTGTTGTTTGTTTTTTGGAAAAAATCTCTTCAGACCTCTTATTGTTGTGCGGCTCAGCACACGTGCAACACTTTGCATCGCGCAGCTGTTTGTTTTTCTAAAGTCTTCGGATTAAAAACCTTTGTGCATGTTCTTCTTGGCACAACACTTGTTTTGCGTCTTCCTATCTCTTCCAACCTCTTTTTCTTGCTAAAATATTGATTATATATTACTGAAATCTTATTTAACATTTTTTTTGTTTTTTTGTTTATTCTTGTTGAATTTTTTTTATATTGAATAATAATAATTTGTTGATGAAATATCATTATTTTATGCTAAAATATTTTTATTTTTTTGTTAAAATATCATTAATTTTTGCTGAAATATCATAAATTCTTGCCGAAATGTCATATATTAATAAATTTTCGGTATTAAAAACCTATTTTCGGATTATAAAATAAGTTTATTTTATTTTTTTAATATGTTCAACAGCATGCAGATGTTAAAAAAACAAACACGCTTCTTATTACAGTCTACAACCATTTGGTCCACCTCTTTTACTGCAGAAGGTTGCAGAGGTGGTCCGCGGACTTTATGGATTTTTGTTTCAAAAATACAAACAACACCTAAATCTTTTGTTTTATATTATTATTTTGTACAATTTTTTTTAAGGATATGACTGTGGAAATTCTAAGCTAAGTGTGTAACTTTTGACAAATCATCACCCCTAGAAGCCTGTTGTTGTATGTGACTAAATCTCTCTAAGCCTCTCATCAGTGAGACCATCTGCTGAGAACATTGAGTCACCCCCCACGCTGATTGCTTAGCATCGTCTAAACTTTCTAAGTGAGATTGCCTGGTCCAAATACAAAAAATTGATAGAAAGGTTGGGGTGTTTATTATTAATTAACTATTCCACCTGACTTTGTCCCTAAAAGCATGTTTGCCGTATGCATTAAGTCTCATGTTCTACATAAACATTGAGCATAACCCAATGACTTACCCTGACTACACATTCGTCAACGTAAGAGATACTTGTTTGGTCCTTAAATGAAAAAGGGTTGTTTATGTCCCTTATGAATTAACGGTGAATCTTTGATTCTATACTGCACTTAAACTTTGTGACGCAAGGATAAAAAACATTTCTTGCTAATGAGTTATACATGTTAATGATTCATGCTGATTCCACCTCAGCGCGACTGAAACAATCCACTCTTGCCCTTACATTCTTCTTCAAAGCTTTATGATTCAACATAATGTACCATATAACTTGAAAAATCTATGCCGATGGTTAAGATAAAACACCTCAACTTATCACACGAATCAATCCATTCTCTCCATATATTCTTCTTTAGAAATTCATGATTCGGTTTAGGATACCAGATGCTGATGAGAATTCGAAAAATCTGTGTCTATGGGTATATCATTGTCCGTGTTATATTACATGCTGCTACCCACGCTTGCCATTTTCTTCTAATAAAAGTGATTAATGATTTGACGGATGAAACCACATGCTGATGAGATCTTGTAATAATATGTAAGTGAATGACAGTTTAAGCCCACATTATCACGAGGCTTAAAATCTTACTAGACTACAGGCTGCAACTATAATGATCTGTTTTACTGTTGATGTCAAAAAGGGGAGGATCTTGCTAAAGATGAATCTAAGAGGGAGTCGAACTGACATCAACATTCTTAGTTCATCATATATCCGTCCGTCCACTATGATTCGTAAATACCAACTTGCTGACTCAACTACTAGAAAATAACAGATATGAAGTTATTCACTATCTAAGTGGGAGCATTGGTTAAAGCTGAAAAACATAAAATCTCAATCTTACTCTTAAGGATCATTTGGTAGCTTCTTCCCTTAGGCCTTGCTGGTAGGATCCTTGGGTTTTGCTTCTCGACTTTTGGGCACTCCGCCTTCACATGCCCTTCTTCTCTATAAGTGAAGCAAGCTTTTCCTTTTAATAGGCAGTTTGTAGATAGATGCCTCGACTTCTTTCATTTGTAGCAGACGACATAGTAGCCAAAACGCCTCTTCTTGCACTGGTCGCACCACTTCCCATCCTGGCTGCTTCCATAATCGTTTCTTGACTTCTTCTTCTTTCCGTGGTTGTTTTTGTTTCTTCCCTCAACTTTCATCTTCTAACCGAGTTCAACTTTTTCAGCTGACCTTCTCTTCATCATCCCTTCTACAGACTTTGCAGCCCAAAAGACCGCCTCAAATGTACGTTCTTGCTTAACCGACACAGTGTACTCCCAAGGTTTCCCCTTGGGATACTTGTCAATCTTGTTTAGTTCGTCCGGGACAGGTCTTCGGGCGAACTCCATTTTATCAGTGAAAGCGTTGGTGTACTCATCCATTGATATGCTTCCTTCTGTCAAACTCAGTAATTGATTCTCCAATTCCAACATTTTCTCAGCTGAACATAACTTACTCTTGAAATGGGTCAAGAATTCATCCCAATTCAGCAATAGTGGCTTTTTGGGGCTCACAATCTTCCCTAACATGTTCCACCAACTAAGTGTTTTTCCCTTGAACCACTTCACAACATAAGTGGTTTGTAGCTTCCCCGTGCATCCACACGTTCTGAAAGCTGACTCCATCTCCGATATCCAATCCATGACTCATAAGGGATCTTCCTTCCTGATATCCAATCCTTATAAATGAAATAGCCCCTAGGCTCATCATTTATCTAGACCTCTGGTTGCTCCATTTCCTGATAGCTTTTCGAGTCATCATTATTTCCTTTTTGGACTATATGCGTGGGAACTAGTCGTTTGTTGATTCCTTCAACAATTATGGGCTCATTGATCACAAGTACTTTGCCTCTAATAGTAGCCACCTATTGAGCTAAAATCTCCTTGAACTCACATCGTTGTTGATCAATCAATTCTATCATCATGGTGCGGGCTTCAGTCATCAGGATTTGAGCAACTTCTATTCTGACTTCATGAGGTGCTGCACCTCCTCTGTTTGCAATAACTCTACCACTCCTTGTGATGGTCATGATGTTGTATATACTCAAGAAGACATTCAATGTACCGAGACGAGAATATATATAGGGAAGATTTAGATGCAAAATACTCCTTGTTACTCTGAAAAGTTATGTGCCAGTTCTAATATCATAATTAAACATTTAGAAATATGAACACATAACATTTCCTAATACTAGGTCGAAAACAAACCTTAAATCTAATAATAGCAACCTAGATAGTAATCTAAGGCATGCGATACTATAATTCATTTGTAACACAAAAGCTAATTTGTCACACCCCAGAACCAGACGGCGGAAACGTCCGGGGGCTTGTGCGTGACTTCATCTTGAAATATCATCACAGTGAATATAATTGAAACATAACATCATCATTATCACACATGTAATATTACGACATTCATTGTTTACATCGAGTATTGTATTTGAATATTACATGCCAAAATAGTAAGAGTATGATGAAACAAAATATAACACAATATCCATTATTTTCTTTTGTTCATCCTACTTCAACGATTTCCTGAGAATACAAGTTATTTTGAAAAACAGTCAACATAAAAATGTTGGTGAGTTCATAAGCATGTTTGTGAAAATGATTTGTATAACTTTGAAAAGCACAAGAAAATCCGATATTTTCTGAAAAACTGTTTAGTGTGTTTGTGTTAGATCTTGTATTAATGCATGTATGTTATTGTTTATTTGACTAAAAAGGTAACTGAAATGTATAGAGACTATAAGAGCATGTAACGAGAATGTTCCCAGACAACCTGATGTTGCCTAAATAAAAAAAAGGTCTTCCGTAAACTTCATAACGTTAATTCCTCTAAGCGAGCCGTCATAACCATACTAAATAATGACAATTTTGCCAGTCGTTGGACGCCGGTTTTGACTTTGAGTATAAGGTTTTCGTCACCCTAGACTGAGTAAGTCTAACTGTAGCGAACAGCTGAGGTGTGGGGTGTCATCCCCGTATAGATCTATACACAAATCCCCGTTCTCCCTCCAAGAGACTCTGGTTATAACTACAGGCTACGATCGTACACTTAATAGGTGCCAACCAACAAAAACTCGCTAGATCCTTAATCGAATTTACGCGAAGAAAAATGTATAAACTCATTCCAGGACCAATGATCCATGTAAGTGAACCACTAAGGCATCGCTAAACATGTAAATCATTTCAAGACCCAAATGAAATTAGATTATATAACATGGGCCCGAATTATATATGAAAGGACAACTAAGGTCCATTTCACATGTAAAGTATTTACCAGCCCAAATAGCACAAAAATAGTATCCAAGGTCCGTCGCACATGTTAATGGGTCAATGAGACCCAATAAACATATGAATTGTATACAGGACCTATCACACATAAAAATGGGTCACGAAGGCCCAGTAACCTAGAGAATGATCAAATTAAATTCGTTTGTTGATTTATCATCGGTTTTAGTTCAAGTATTCACTAAAATAGCATAGAAAGAAGAACGCATATAAAACCCATTCCCAGGCCCAATAAACATGTAAGTGAACCACTAAGGCCCATTATACGCGTCTATTATTTCCAGGCTCAAAAGGAATGTGAATGTCTATCCTAAGCCCAATATACATGTAAAAGGACACTAAGGCCCACTAAACATGTATATTATTTCCAGGCCCAATAAGGATATGAACACCGTTTTTAACCCGTTTGTTATTGTTTTCTTTATTTTATCTTGATTATTTACAAAGTTGATATAAAAAGCCCACTTTTTGTAAAAATGACGTTCTTGGCCCAATAAGCCAAAAATTTAGGATTAAGGCCCAATTTTTGTAAGAATAACATTTTAGTCTCCATTTTGTTCAAAACTTGTTTTGATAACTATTTTGTAGTAAAAATAACATTTTAAAACCCCTTTTTGTCAAAAATAACATTCTTGGCTTGATTTTTGTGAAAATACACATTTTCTGATTTTTGAACTTTTCCGACCTAGTTGTTTGAAAAATTGTAGAAAAATCATCGTAAGTCGAAATTTGGATCCGTAAGCTCTCAAAGTTTAGAAATCTTGTCTACTTTGTTCAAAAATTTTCTCATAATTTTTAATGGCTTCTAACAAGTGTGAAATTGCTCATCTTCACAGGTTGGTCCGAAATTATTTCAAATATGATAGGCAGTTTTGTAAAATTCGCCAAAAATTGTAGAAAAATCGTATGAAAACGTGCGAGTAGTCATTTTAAAGCTATAAACCTGAACTTTATCCATGTAAAACCGTTTTGAAAAATACTTTGATTTGGATGGTCAAAACAGTCCCAGAATGGGCCAAAACGTTTCTGTCAAAAGCTGTTTTGTGAGTTTAGTTTGTAAATCTTTGAACACAACACTTATTTTTTTGCTATATAAAGTATACAAATCCCAGATCTACATGTTTACATGTAATACTTGTGATAAAACATAATTTTCTCAAGATTCATATGAAGATCCTAGTGATAAACTTCAAGTTTCTTAACATATTTTTAGATTAGTGAAGTAATCAACACATAATCACCAAATGTTTCAAGGAAACACACATAATCATGCATATACACATAGATCTACACAAATAAACTTGTATTCTCCCCCAAAAACAAGTAAAAACCGAAAACAAGGGGGTATAAACTCACCTTTGCTTGTTGTTCACGGTTTTGAAGGAAGAAATGAAGAAAATTTGGTCCTAGTAACACCTTGATGTAGATTTCGAGCTTAAGGAGTTTTCTAGGAGTATGATCACCAAAAACATGTTTAGAAGGAGTGATATAACATAAGAAAGGAGTTACATAACTTGGATATGTAGAGACTTACCAAGGATGGGGATTTTTGGTGGTTGAAACCTTCTTGAAATTGCTCTAAATCTCGAAAATCTTAGAAGCAAGTATGGGTTTTCTTGAGAGATTTGGAGGTGTTTGAAAGAAAGTGTGTGTGTGTGTGTGTGTTTGGTGCTTTAGGCCGAGAAGAAAAAGAGGGGAGGGAAGAAAGAGAGTGAGGAGATGGTTCTTGATGCATGAGATCTCTTGCATGGAATACCACAATGTAACAAGTATGTGTCTAATTCTCCTTAATTCCTTTTATATATATATATATATATATATATATATATATATATATATATATATATATATATATATATATATATATATATATATATATATACAAGGGCTGAGAATTTGGGCTTGAAAAAAAAGTAAATAGCTTATCTTGGGCCATTTCTTGATCTTGTTCAAAACCATGGGTCCATTAAGTAGGCTTTCGGCCTATTGGGCTTTGAGGATGGTTTACGGCCCAAAATGGTAAAATAAATTGGTTTAGGGACCATTAGGGTTAATTAAATCCTTTATGGCACATCATGGCCCAAAACGTTAAAGTTTTACAAGTGTGGGTCTAATTAGGGCCCAATTAGGGTTTCTAGACCAAAAATAGTCAAGTTGAAGGTTTATCGGTCCATTAGGCCCAATAAGAGAACCCTAGTCCATAATGAACTTGAGTCGGGATTTCTAGGGTTTCCAACCCTTATTTGAACATATGAGATATATTTGAATGAGAATGAAGTATATTATTCACTTAGAGTACAAGTTATTACACTAGGTTAATGATTGCATGAGAGTAGAATTTCCTAGCAAAAATGCTAGTTGTGACATAATTAGTCATCTTATCCTAAAGTAAGCCAGTGCATGACATAGAAAATAAGGTATTTAACCTAGAGTTTCCTGATCGGGACCCACTATTTCTGGTCATCCCGTACGGAACTACCGTACATCGATAACTGATAGTGTCATGGAACAAAACTGTACTCTCTATTCATAGGTTACACATATTCTCCTATTGAGACTACCTAATATCAAACTTAATTAAGCTAGGTATCTTCCATGAGTCCAAGTTTATTCCTAGACTAGATTACAGTGCCCGCAACCAACTTTTAATACCAACTTTATTCTTGGATGACACAAAACTATCTTAGTGTATATCTATTAAATAAGAGTATTAGGTACTATTAATCATTTATCTTATCAACAATTCTACTTTTAATATCATTATATAATATTATTCATTTATCCTAACATAAAATAAAACCATATCTGGTTTGCACATAACACGTTATGTATATATATCCTAACATATAATCCAGGCAATAAACATATAATTCACATACGACTTCCAACAAATATTTAATATTTTAATTAATAATTATGTTAAATCATGTTCATGAAAGGAACTATGCATTCACCTGACTTAGATGGGAGACTGGTGATCTGGGCAGAGCTTCGCCTACCACCTCAGATATTTCTGAGACCTAAGTAATATTAATATAAGGTTTTAGTCTAATGAACCTGGTGACTAATAGTAGTCTCGATCCACAATAATCCTAATGTCTACATCAAGATCTATCAAGTAAGGATCAGCCATGTCACACCCCGCTAAAGCGGAAACGCAAGGTATGACAGCGATAACGGTTTCATTGCAAAAGATAAAGATACATCACCATAGCAGTATTTAAAAGTTTACAACCCATAGCTTAAAAGAAAAAAAGTACAAGTTTTTCCAAAACAACATTAATCAAAATATAACTTCATAATAGCTTCAACGCGATGCAGCATGCTCTATGATGATGAATCTTTACATTCACTTACTAATGATTTCCTGAAAAAGCATGTAAAACGAGCGTCAACTATGAAAATAGTTGGTGAGTATCACAAGTTTATAAATCGAGGGTACATTAATGCTTTTCGTAAGTACAAGTACATTGCTTTAATGATAAAACAAAGTTGATTGCTATTAAGGAATACAAGTTTATTGCTATAACGAGAAACGCGTTTGTATGTGTATGAGCAAACAATGAGTCTCAACCAAACCTATGACTGAAGCCCTATCAAGATCTATGCTTATCGTTCCATAGATGAATATGGTATCATGCACTCCAGCGATTCGGGCGAGTGAGGAGTTGTCAATTCCTAATAGCGCTATCCATAATGACCATTGGCTCAAAGAGTTAATGGTTAGAGATAAGGGAAGGGCCTTAGTACGATAAGTTCTCATGTTCCGTGTTGCATAGACATACATAAAGAAACATAGCAATACAATAGCAATCATGTTTGATACAAATCAATTTACATACAACATGCAAATTATAGTTTTTCTGGACATGCTTTTCCACCCCAAAACATAAAAAACTGAAAATAGGGGAGTGCGTGAATACTCACGATGTTTTGTGTAGACACAAGCGGTACTTCGGGATGCACCAACGTCTTACTACCGGGATCCTACGACATCAAACACACGCACTAGTGAGTTTCCATGTCGATATCTAATGCTAATATACTAAACTCTACATATAGGGAAATGCCAATTTATGTTTTAGTATTGGATTTTATATCAATTAGTTACACTTTTTCTGAAGTAATGAAATTCTATATATCGGGCGATTAATTACAACCTTGGAATATAAACTTTCCAAATTTTTAAGTCCTTATTACAACATAAATTCACGAAAATAGCATTCGAGGGATAAAAATTCTCAAACTTTTTATTTAACTGTTATTACACAATACTAAGCTGGGAAAATTATAAAAATGGATTTCCAAGCTGTTTAATTATATTTTATGATTTTTGAGCATTTATTTCAATAAAAATTGAAATAAATAGAAAACAGTTTCCAAAATTACCCAAACTTTTTATTTAATTGTTAGTATACATAAATAGGCTGGGAAAAATATAAAAGATATTTTTAAGTGGTTATTTGTATTTTTCCTTGTTTTATTCCTTTAAATAGTCATTAATTAAAGAAATAATATTAAACAGTTAAAATAAATCACCATAAATTTTTGTAACATCATTTACAGTATAAATATCCTGGGAAAAATATCAAAAGTGGTTTTCATAATGTATAAACTGGTTTTGGGTTTTTATGTATATTTATGTGTATTTTAGTGCAATTAACTTTAGAAAATAAGAGAAAAATAGTTTACAGTAGAGAAAAATATTCAAAATTTTTATGTAACCTCCTACTGTATAATATTATATCCTGGTAAATTTTCATGAATTTTGGATAATCAGAACTATTTTTCCCATTTTTAGACCATTATAATTACCAAGAATTGGTAAAAATAGTAAGACATGATGAAAAATCTTGAAATTATTTTCTGAAGTCACCCATGAAAGTTAAGGTATGCGAAAATTGTTAGATACAATTTTCATATCCTCTAAGGGGGTTTTGTAATTTATCATGTCCTAAATAAAAGAAAATTAGAAATCGTATTAAACAGTAACAAAAATTTCTGAAATTTGGTGAGGGGTCATTATTCCACATAAGTATCATCCACGAATTTATTTAGGATTTATTGACCTCTGTAAGTATTTTATATGATTTATGCCCTTGGTTTTAGCAATAACTCTAATAAATCAAAGAAATAACAAAAGCTCTTGAAATTTTCCAGATTATCTCATGCATGCAAGGGCTTTCATAAGTAAAAATGTAAAAAAATGTATTCAGAAGAGAAATGAGGGTAATGATTCCAAACAATTTAAGAAAAGTTGCATGCAATAATGCATGAAGTGTAGATGTGGCTGAGGTTCATGAATTTTTGTAGCCCATTCAGTGAGGTTTTAAGCCACGAAATTTCAACCATCATTCACTAGATATGTTAAGTTTCTAAGGTATTTTTCCTCAGATTTATGGTTGGGTTTAAGGCCATTGTTTAAGCAAGATAAAAATAGTGATCACAGAAAAAGAGCTGTATGCGCAACCTTTTTGTAAAATCTGCCAAAAATCGGATATTTAATATTTTACAGTAAGACCAGTTGGGTTTGAAAGTTAATTCGTGGAACTAACCAATACAAAAATAATATCATGATTTGGTTAAGAAATGACTGAGTTATGACTGTTCAAAGTCGAACAAAGTAATCTGGCAGATTGCATGTTTGCTTGTGTGCATTATTAGGGTATTTCAATAAGAACATCATGCATGTCTTTGGTAAGGCCCGATTTCTAACACATGCATGGAATGAATGAGCATCCAAGATGTACTAGAAATGGTTTAAATGCTTTTGTTCATGCATGAACACAAAAGAAATGGAGAAGAACATGAAATATTAGGTTTTGATGTCACATGATCATATGTGCATCTTTTCCACTCCTTGCATGGGTTTGATCCCGGATTTTCACCATCTCTAACACATGCATTGTGTTATGGTGAGAATCTACAAACCACAAGGGGAGAATAAAGATTTCTAGTCATGGAAAGGCATAGAATCCGAAAAGTAGAGAAGACTAAGAAGAAAAAGAGGTTTAACCATGAAACTATGGAAGAAGATGTTGTTGTTTACCTTGGTTTTGACCTTGAGAGAAGTAAGAACACTTCAAGGGCTTCACAATCTCGAAATTTTGCAGAGAAATGAGAGGATTTTCGTGAGTTTAGAGAGAGGAAAGAAGAGAGTGAAGTGTGTGAAGAGAGTGAAGTGATAGAGTGAAGAGGAAGAGGTGGAGTGGGGGTTTAAGCTTAATGATTGTGTTTTGGGGAAGAGAGAGGGCATGGGGAGAGGTGAATGGCCAGATTTTTGAGTGGATTAGGGCCTTCTCTCTCCTCAATTCAAATTTTATAAAAATCCCTCCTTCATTTTTATAAAAATCTAATTTTTATAAAAGTGATTCTTTAAGCAATTTTTGATTTATTTAAAAAAAATCTTGTTTTTAACTAATTGAATATGATTAATGCATGTTAATTTATATTTCTATTTTGATTGGTATAATCCATAATTTGATTAATAAAATTTGATATTTGGAAGTTTATAGCCAAATTTTATAAGGTTTTTAAGCTTTATAATTTATAACTTTGGATTTTTGGCTCTTTAGGGTTTTTGGAATATTGTTTGATATTCAACAACATGTTAAAGTATAATTAGAATGTTTTAATTTATTTTTAGAGTTTTATACCCTATTTCAATTATAACAAAGCTTGAAGCTTTATTCTAATTATAGTATTGGCATTTCCTATTGTAGCTAAGCAACTTACTAGAATTGTAAGTATCAAGTATATTAGTCCTAGACCTTAGTTGGATCCTAGTTTATGCAAGATTTTGACCTAATCTATACCACTAGGCCATGGCATGTTGTGCATGAATGGTTTTTATAAAGATGCATGAGTCCGAGAATGACCTGAATTTGACAGTTGTCACAGTATCCCCCACTTAAAAAGAATTTCGTCCCGAAATTCATTCTATGTCATCGCTTGTCATCGCAAGGGAATAGTTGCGGATACTTTTCCTTTATGTAGTCCTCGCGCTCCCAGGTGTACTCCGGCCCGCGTTTTGAGTTCCATCGAACTTTCACAATCGGGATCTTACTCCGCTTAAGTTGTTTTACCTCCCTGCCAAGGATTTCTATCGGTTCCTCAACGAAGCTCAGCTTATCATTGATCTTAATTTCCTCCAGAGGTACTATCAATGCTTCGTCGGCTTGACATTTCTTAAGGTTGGAGACGTGGAATGTGTCGTGAATGGCGCTTAACTCTTGGGGCAATTGAAGTTTATACGCTACCGGACCAATCCTTTCAAGGATTTCAAAGGGTCCAACATATCTCGGGCTTAGTTTTCCTTTCTTACCAAAACGCACAAGCCCTTTCCAAGGCGACACTTTTAAAAGTACCTTGTCTCCTACTTGGAATTCTAATGGTTTTCGACGATTATCCGCATAACTTTTCTGACGATCTCTAGCAGCTTTAAGCTTATCCTTGATGATAGCAATCTTGTCGGATGTTTCCTGGATAAGTTCGACTCTAGTCAACTGTCTGTCTCCGATTTCTGTCCAGCATAAGGGCGAACGACACTTGCATCCATACAATGCTTCATATGGAGCACATTGGATACTCGTGTGGTAACTGTTATTGTAGGAAAACTCAATTAGGGGCAAATGAGTATCCCAATTTCCTTTGAACTCAATGACACACGCTCGTAGCATGTCTTCCAATGTTTGTATTGTTCTCTCTGTTTGCCCATCTGTCTGAGGGTGGTAAGTTGTGCTCAAATCTATCTTGGTTCCTAGTGCCCTCTGTAACATCCAGCAAAATCGTGATGTAAAACGACTATCTCTATCAGAAATGATAGATAGGGGTACACCATGCAGAGAAACAATTTTGCTACCGGTGCCGCTCCGGGAATTAATTCTATCCGAAATTCAACCTGCCTGTGAGGGGGGTAGACCGGGCAATTCCTCCGGGAATACTTCGGGATAGTTTTGAACCACCGGAATCTCCTTGAGTTGCTTAGCTTCTGGTTCTCTTTCTAGCACGTGGGCCATGAATGCAATACAATTCTTCTTCAGGTACTTGTGAATCTTCATGCTTGATACTATGTTTAAACTTCTTCCTGGCTTCTCACCGTGTATGATAAGGGTTTCTCCATTAGGGAGAGGCACTCTAATGACTTTCTCATAACAACCAATGTCCGCTCTATTTTTGGATAACCAATCCATCCCTACTATCACATCAAAACTACCTAGCTCTATAGGAATTAGGTCAATGCTAAATAGTTTATCAGCTAAATTCAAAGTACAACCAGGAATTATATCACTAGCCCTAATTTCATACCCATCAGCAAGTTCAATAGCATAAGCATTCCTCATCTTTACCGATTTCAAGCCAATTAACGGTCTAAATGCTAAAGAAACAAAACTCCTATCTGCTCCCGCATCGAATATTACTGATGCAAAAGGGTTGTTCAGGAGGAACGTACCTGTTATCACTTCAGGGTTCTGACGAGCTTCTTCTGCATCAATCACAAAGGCTACACCTCTTGGCTGTCCAACTTGATTTCCTTGAAAGTTTTGCCTGGCTTGGCCTTGTCCATTGTTACCAGGTCCATTGTTCAGTTTAGGACATGCTCTACGGAGATGATCAGTACTCCCGCACTCGTAACATGTCCTTTTTCCCTCCTTATTCACCTTACAATACTTCGAGTAATGGCCTGTTTGCTTACAGTTTTGGCACACCGGGCAAGCTCCCTTGTGATGGAAGTTACACTTATTGCACTTCGGAAGCGGCCCTGAGTACTGCTTTCGCTCCTGCACTTCTTGTCCTTGAGTTTTCACTGGTTCATGCTCCTGGGCTCTTACCATAAAGTTTCTTGAGACTTTCTGCTTCCTCCCTGACTTGCCTCCAAACTTCTTCTCTCCCTGATTTGTTGGCTTCCCCTTGCTACTAGAGCTTTCCTTTGCTGATGCTCCCATCCTTATCACATCATTGGTTAGTCGATTTGCTAGGCTTACTGCACTTTGAATGGTAGTTGGGTTTGCTGAGGTAACCATTCCTCAAATCTCTGGTGCCAGACCCCAGATGTAACGATCTATCTGTTTCTCCTCAGGAGTAACCATGTGAGGTACCAGTTTTGCTAGTTCATGAAATCGGACTGTGTACTTCTCTATTTGTGTTCCAACCATAGAATGGTTCCAGAATTCAGATTCAAGTTTCTGAAGTTCATCCTTGGGACAATACTCCTCTATCAACAGCTTCTTTAGGTCTTCCCAAGTTAGCTGATATGCTGCTGTACGGCCTCGGGTTTGCACTAGAGTATTCCACCAGGTTAATGCCCTATCTTGGAATAGGCAAGATGCATACTCAACTTTGTTGCGCTCGAGGCATTTGCTAATGTGAAGGACCGACTCCTTGCTGTCAATCCATTTTAGCAACCCGACCGCACCTTCCTTTCCATAGAACTCCTTAGGTTTACAGGCCATAAAGGACTTGTAGTTGCATTCTCTTTCATTGTTTCCCCAGTTTCCTCCACTACTTCCTTGGTTATCAATAAGTCCTGCAGTTACTTGAGTAACAATGTTTGGAATTGCTTCCAAGAGCTGTTGTGCTACAACTTGAGCAACATCGGGTGTTTCGTTCTGTGGGCGCCCGCGACTAGGCCTGCCTGACATGGTTCTATGACACAGGAGAAGAAATACGTATAAATACATAAAATAATGTATAATATTTAGTTCACTACTATTTTGAAAACCGCAAGTGTTGTCAAATCATTGGTTTGCATTAATACTAGGCATATAGATTTTAGAAAGAAAAGAAAAGAAAATCTTTTTATTCGACCATTTACTAAATAAATTCTAGGGTTTGACCTCATAGTAAAAGTTTTCAAACATAAAATAAAATTTTTTCATTACCATTTGAAATAATCTTAAAACCAAACCAATACATCAATCGCAAAATAAAGTTTTAAATATTTTTCCCAAAAGACACCCAACATGGGTTTTCATTTCAAAACAAAATAAAACAAAATACTGAAATCAGAACCAAAAGCCAATCGCTATCCCAACAAGAAGCATCAACACCACAATCAGGAACATCCCACCAAACACATAATATGCTGTCATCGTATGACCTGCCTCGTCTAGCAGCACTAGCAGTGTCAGCAGTCTCCATCGAATGCTGAAACAGGATTTCCATCCTTGTCAAGACTTCATCCAAAACTTCCCGATGCCCAGCTATCACAGCGAGACTGTGATGTAGGCCCGCTGCTATCGACTGCAATCTCCGGGACTCCTCAGGGGTCATACCTGGCTGTCTGACAGGTATCCCTATGACTTGCTGAGGTGAGGGTGCTCTCGGTCCTGCATCGTTGGGTCCTGCTCTGCTAGGTCATGGCGTGCCATGTCCTGCTGTGCTGGCGGGTATCCTTCCTGGAATGGGAACACTCTTCCTCGACGTCCTCCGAATGCGAAGTCCATAAAGCGGTGGCTGTGGCAACACCGATGTCGGTGATGCCTCGCGTCGTTGACTCGGGGCGTTGTCATTGCTGATCTCCACCGAGTTCCCTATATCTTCCGTATCCTCTGATGGGTCTTCTTCTACCGAGGCGGGGGGGATTACGTCGAGGGATAACAGTGACGTAGCCGGATTCATCGGCTGAGGCGGTAGCGCGGGAAGATGACGACGTTGACATAATGGACTGTGACATAGTTTCAATGAGATATGAAATAAATGACAATGCATGCCTATAATATGCAATGCTTACACACACCAAAATTAACCTTTTGAAATTTTTGAAATAAAGTTTTCTCAAATATTTTTGTTGAACATATTCCCATTATAATTAGCTCAAGCTTTGTATAAATCTTTTCTTAATTAAACATAGGTGATCAGGCTATGTTTAATCGAGGTCCAATAATACAACTCCCGACCTAATTATACTAGTAATATGTTTGATGTAAAAAGAATTTCTTTGTAAGTTTTAGTTATAGGTTGTGTTTTCTTAAAGAAAAATCGATGTTCTCTATAACTTTAGCTCTGATACCACTTCTATCACACCCCGCTAAAGCGGAAACGCAAGGTATGACAGCGATAACGGTTTCATTGCAAAAGATAAAGATACATCACCATAGCAGTATTTAAAAGTTTACAACCCATAGCTTAAAAGAAAAAAAGTACAAGTTTTTCCAAAACAACATTAATCAAAATATAACTTCATAATAGCTTCAACGCGATGCAGCATGCTCTATGATGATGAATCTTTACATTCACTTACTAATGATTTCCTGAAAAAGCATGTAAAACGAGCGTCAACTATGAAAATAGTTGGTGAGTATCACAAGTTTATAAATCGAGGGTACATTAATGCTTTTCGTAAGTACAAGTACATTGCTTTAATGATAAAACAAAGTTGATTGCTATTAAGGAATACAAGTTTATTGCTATAACGAGAAACGCGTTTGTATGTGTATGAGCAAACAATGAGTCTCAACCAAACCTATGGCTGAAGCCCTATCAAGATCTATGCTTATCGTTCCATAGATGAATATGGTATCATGCACTCCAGCGATTCGGGCGAGTGAGGAGTTGTCAATTTCTAATAGCGCTATCCATAATGACCATTGGCTCAAAGAGTTAATGGTTAGAGATAAGGGAAGGGCCTTAGTACGATAAGTTCTCATGTTCCGTGTTGCATAGACATACATAAAGAAACATAGCAATACAATAGCAATCATGTTTGATACAAATCAATTTACATACAACATGCAAATTATAGTTTTTCTGGACATGCTTTTCCACCCCAAAACATAAAAAACTGAAAATAGGGGAGTGCGTGAATACTCACGATGTTTTGTGTAGACACAAGCGGTACTTCGGGATGCACCAACGTCTTACTACCGGGATCCTACGACATCAAACACACGCACTAGTGAGTTTCCATGTCGATATCTAATGCTAATATACTAAACTCTACATATAGGGAAATGCCAATTTATGTTTTAGTATTGGATTTTATATCAATTAGTTACACTTTTTCTGAAGTAATGAAATTCTATATATCGGGCGATTAATTACAACCTTGGAATATAAACTTTCCAAATTTTTAAGTCCTTATTACAACATAAATTCACGAAAATAGCATTCGAGGGATAAAAATTCTCAAACTTTTTATTTAACTGTTATTACACAATACTAAGCTGGGAAAATTATAAAAATGGATTTCCAAGCTGTTTAATTATATTTTATGATTTTTGAGCATTTATTTCAATAAAAATTGAAATAAATAGAAAACAGTTTCCAAAATTACCCAAACTTTTTATTTAATTGTTAGTATACATAAATAGGCTGGGAAAAATATAAAAGATATTTTTAAGTGGTTATTTGTATTTTTCCTTGTTTTATTCCTTTAAATAGTCATTAATTAAAGAAATAATATTAAACAGTTAAAATAAATCACCATAAATTTTTGTAACATCATTTACAGTATAAATATCCTGGGAAAAATATCAAAAGTGGTTTTCATAATGTATAAACTGGTTTTGGGTTTTTATGTATATTTATGTGTATTTTAGTGCAATTAACTTTAGAAAATAAGAGAAAAATAGTTTACAGTAGAGAAAAATATTCAAAATTTTTATGTAACCTCCTACTGTATAATATTATATCCTGGTAAATTTTCATGAATTTTGGATAATCAGAACTATTTTTCCCATTTTTAGACCATTATAATTACCAAGAATTGGTAAAAATAGTAAGACATGATGAAAAATCTTGAAATTATTTTCTGAAGTCACCCATGAAAGTTAAGGTATGCGAAAATTGTTAGATACAATTTTCATATCCTCTAAGGGGGTTTTGTAATTTATCATGTCCTAAATAAAAGAAAATTAGAAATCGTATTAAACAGTAACAAAAATTTCTGAAATTTGGTGAGGGGTCATTATTCCACATAAGTATCATCCACGAATTTATTTAGGATTTATTGACCTCTGTAAGTATTTTATATGATTTATGCCCTTGGTTTTAGCAATAACTCTAATAAATCAAAGAAATAACAAAAGCTCTTGAAATTTTCCAGATTATCTCATGCATGCAAGGGCTTTCATAAGTAAAAATGTAAAAAAATGTATTCAGAAGAGAAATGAGGGTAATGATTCCAAACAATTTAAGAAAAGTTGCATGCAATAATGCATGAAGTGTAGATGTGGCTGAGGTTCATGAATTTTTGTAGCCCATTCAGTGAGGTTTTAAGCCACGAAATTTCAACCATCATTCACTAGATATGTTAAGTTTCTAAGGTATTTTTCCTCAGATTTATGGTTGGGTTTAAGGCCATTGTTTAAGCAAGATAAAAATAGTGATCACAGAAAAAGAGCTGTATGCGCAACCTTTTTGTAAAATCTGCCAAAAATCGGATATTTAATATTTTACAGTAAGACCAGTTGGGTTTGAAAGTTAATTCGTGGAACTAACCAATACAAAAATAATATCATGATTTGGTTAAGAAATGACTGAGTTATGACTGTTCAAAGTCGAACAAAGTAATCTGGCAGATTGCATGTTTGCTTGTGTGCATTATTAGGGTATTTCAATAAGAACATCATGCATGTCTTTGGTAAGGCCCGATTTCTAACACATGCATGGAATGAATGAGCATCCAAGATGTACTAGAAATGGTTTAAATGCTTTTGTTCATGCATGAACACAAAAGAAATGGAGAAGAACATGAAATATTAGGTTTTGATGTCACATGATCATATGTGCATCTTTTCCACTCCTTGCATGGGTTTGATCCCGGATTTTCACCATCTCTAACACATGCATTGTGTTATGGTGAGAATCTACAAACCACAAGGGGAGAATAAAGATTTCTAGTCATGGAAAGGCATAGAATCCGAAAAGTAGAGAAGACTAAGAAGAAAAAGAGGTTTAACCATGAAACTATGGAAGAAGATGTTGTTGTTTACCTTGGTTTTGACCTTGAGAGAAGTAAGAACACTTCAAGGGCTTCACAATCTCGAAATTTTGCAGAGAAATGAGAGGATTTTCGTGAGTTTAGAGAGAGGAAAGAAGAGAGTGAAGTGTGTGAAGAGAGTGAAGTGATAGAGTGAAGAGGAAGAGGTGGAGTGGGGGTTTAAGCTTAATGATTGTGTTTTGGGGAAGAGAGAGGGCATGGGGAGAGGTGAATGGCCAGATTTTTGAGTGGATTAGGGCCTTCTCTCTCCTCAATTCAAATTTTATAAAAATCCCTCCTTCATTTTTATAAAAATCTAATTTTTATAAAAGTGATTCTTTAAGCAATTTTTGATTTATTTAAAAAAAATCTTGTTTTTAACTAATTGAATATGATTAATGCATGTTAATTTATATTTCTATTTTGATTGGTATAATCCATAATTTGATTAATAAAATTTGATATTTGGAAGTTTATAGCCAAATTTTATAAGGTTTTTAAGCTTTATAATTTATAACTTTGGATTTTTGGCTCTTTAGGGTTTTTGGAATATTGTTTGATATTCAACAACATGTTAAAGTATAATTAGAATGTTTTAATTTATTTTTAGAGTTTTATACCCTATTTCAATTATAACAAAGCTTGAAGCTTTATTCTAATTATAGTATTGGCATTTCCTATTGTAGCTAAGCAACTTACTAGAATTGTAAGTATCAAGTATATTAGTCCTAGACCTTAGTTGGATCCTAGTTTATGCAAGATTTTGACCTAATCTATACCACTAGGCCATGGCATGTTGTGCATGAATGGTTTTTATAAAGATGCATGAGTCCGAGAATGACCTGAATTTGACAGTTGTCACAGTATCCCCCACTTAAAAAGAATTTCGTCCCGAAATTCATTCTATGTCATCGCTTGTCATCGCAAGGGAATAGTTGCGGATACTTTTCCTTTATGTAGTCCTCGCGCTCCCAGGTGTACTCCGGCCCGCGTTTTGAGTTCCATCGAACTTTCACAATCGGGATCTTACTCCGCTTAAGTTGTTTTACCTCCCTGCCAAGGATTTCTATCGGTTCCTCAACGAAGCTCAGCTTATCATTGATCTTAATTTCCTCCAGAGGTACTATCAATGCTTCGTCGGCTTGACATTTCTTAAGGTTGGAGACGTGGAATGTGTCGTGAATGGCGCTTAACTCTTGGGGCAATTGAAGTTTATACGCTACCGGACCAATCCTTTCAAGGATTTCAAAGGGTCCAACATATCTCGGGCTTAGTTTTCCTTTCTTACCAAAACGCACAAGCCCTTTCCAAGGCGACACTTTTAAAAGTACCTTGTCTCCTACTTGGAATTCTAATGGTTTTCGACGATTATCCGCATAACTTTTCTGACGATCTCTAGCAGCTTTAAGCTTATCCTTGATGATAGCAATCTTGTCGGATGTTTCCTGGATAAGTTCGACTCTAGTCAACTGTCTGTCTCCGATTTCTGTCCAGCATAAGGGCGAACGACACTTGCATCCATACAATGCTTCATATGGAGCACATTGGATACTCGTGTGGTAACTGTTATTGTAGGAAAACTCAATTAGGGGCAAATGAGTATCCCAATTTCCTTTGAACTCAATGACACACGCTCGTAGCATGTCTTCCAATGTTTGTATTGTTCTCTCTGTTTGCCCATCTGTCTGAGGGTGGTAAGTTGTGCTCAAATCTATCTTGGTTCCTAGTGCCCTCTGTAACATCCAGCAAAATCGTGATGTAAAACGACTATCTCTATCAGAAATGATAGATAGGGGTACACCATGCAGAGAAACAATTTTGCTACTGGTGCCGCTCCGGGAATTAATTCTATCCGAAATTCAACCTGCCTGTGAGGGGGGTAGACCGGGCAATTCCTCCGGGAATACTTCGGGATAGTTTTGAACCACCGGAATCTCCTTGAGTTGCTTAGCTTCTGGTTCTCTTTCTAGCACGTGGGCCATGAATGCAATACAATTCTTCTTCAGGTACTTGTGAATCTTCATGCTTGATACTATGTTTAAACTTCTTCCTGGCTTCTCACCGTGTATGATAAGGGTTTCTCCATTAGGGAGAGGCACTCTAATGACTTTCTCATAACAACCAATGTCCGCTCTATTTTTGGATAACCAATCCATCCCTACTATCACATCAAAACTACCTAGCTCTATAGGAATTAGGTCAATGCTAAATAGTTTATCAGCTAAATTCAAAGTACAACCAGGAATTATATCACTAGCCCTAATTTCATACCCATCAGCAAGTTCAATAGCATAAGCATTCCTCATCTTTACCGATTTCAAGCCAATTAACGGTCTAAATGCTAAAGAAACAAAACTCCTATCTGCTCCCGCATCGAATATTACTGATGCAAAAGGGTTGTTCAGGAGGAACGTACCTGTTATCACTTCAGGGTTCTGACGAGCTTCTTCTGCATCAATCACAAAGGCTACACCTCTTGGCTGTCCAACTTGATTTCCTTGAAAGTTTTGCCTGGCTTGGCCTTGTCCATTGTTACCAGGTCCATTGTTCAGTTTAGGACATGCTCTACGGAGATGATCAGTACTCCCGCACTCGTAACATGTCCTTTTTCCCTCCTTATTCACCTTACAATACTTCGAGTAATGGCCTGTTTGCTTACAGTTTTGGCACACCGGGCAAGCTCCCTTGTGATGGAAGTTACACTTATTGCACTTCGGAAGCGGCCCTGAGTACTGCTTTCGCTCCTGCACTTCTTGTCCTTGAGTTTTCACTGGTTCATGCTCCTGGGCTCTTACCATAAAGTTTCTTGAGACTTTCTGCTTCCTCCCTGACTTGCCTCCAAACTTCTTCTCTCCCTGATTTGTTGGCTTCCCCTTGCTACTAGAGCTTTCCTTTGCTGATGCTCCCATCCTTATCACATCATTGGTTAGTCGATTTGCTAGGCTTACTGCACTTTGAATGGTAGTTGGGTTTGCTGAGGTAACCATTCCTCAAATCTCTGGTGCCAGACCCCAGATGTAACGATCTATCTGTTTCTCCTCAGGAGTAACCATGTGAGGTACCAGTTTTGCTAGTTCATGAAATCGGACTGTGTACTTCTCTATTTGTGTTCCAACCATAGAATGGTTCCAGAATTCAGATTCAAGTTTCTGAAGTTCATCCTTGGGACAATACTCCTCTATCAACAGCTTCTTTAGGTCTTCCCAAGTTAGCTGATATGCTGCTGTACGGCCTCGGGTTTGCACTAGAGTATTCCACCAGGTTAATGCCCTATCTTGGAATAGGCAAGATGCATACTCAACTTTGTTGCGCTCGAGGCATTTGCTAATGTGAAGGACCGACTCCTTGCTGTCAATCCATTTTAGCAACCCGACCGCACCTTCCTTTCCATAGAACTCCTTAGGTTTACAGGCCATAAAGGACTTGTAGTTGCATTCTCTTTCATTGTTTCCCCAGTTTCCTCCACTACTTCCTTGGTTATCAATAAGTCCTGCAGTTACTTGAGTAACAATGTTTGGAATTGCTTCCAAGAGCTGTTGTGCTACAACTTGAGCAACATCGGGTGTTTCGTTCTGTGGGCGCCCGCGACTAGGCCTGCCTGACATGGTTCTATGACACAGGAGAAGAAATACGTATAAATACATAAAATAATGTATAATATTTAGTTCACTACTATTTTGAAAACCGCAAGTGTTGTCAAATCATTGGTTTGCATTAATACTAGGCATATAGATTTTAGAAAGAAAAGAAAAGAAAATCTTTTTATTCGACCATTTACTAAATAAATTCTAGGGTTTGACCTCATAGTAAAAGTTTTCAAACATAAAATAAAATTTTTTCATTACCATTTGAAATAATCTTAAAACCAAACCAATACATCAATCGCAAAATAAAGTTTTAAATATTTTTCCCAAAAGACACCCAACATGGGTTTTCATTTCAAAACAAAATAAAACAAAATACTGAAATCAGAACCAAAAGCCAATCGCTATCCCAACAAGAAGCATCAACACCACAATCAGGAACATCCCACCAAACACATAATATGCTGTCATCGTATGACCTGCCTCGTCTAGCAGCACTAGCAGTGTCAGCAGTCTCCATCGAATGCTGAAACAGGATTTCCATCCTTGTCAAGACTTCATCCAAAACTTCCCGATGCCCAGCTATCACAGCGAGACTGTGATGTAGGCCCGCTGCTATCGACTGCAATCTCCGGGACTCCTCAGGGGTCATACCTGGCTGTCTGACAGGTATCCCTATGACTTGCTGAGGTGAGGGTGCTCTCGGTCCTGCATCGTTGGGTCCTGCTCTGCTAGGTCATGGCGTGCCATGTCCTGCTGTGCTGGCGGGTATCCTTCCTGGAATGGGAACACTCTTCCTCGACGTCCTCCGAATGCGAAGTCCATAAAGCGGTGGCTGTGGCAACACCGATGTCGGTGATGCCTCGCGTCGTTGACTCGGGGCGTTGTCATTGCTGATCTCCACCGAGTTCCCTATATCTTCCGTATCCTCTGATGGGTCTTCTTCTACCGAGGCGGGGGGGATTACGTCGAGGGATAACAGTGACGTAGCCGGATTCATCGGCTGAGGCGGTAGCGCGGGAAGATGACGACGTTGACATAATGGACTGTGACATAGTTTCAATGAGATATGAAATAAATGACAATGCATGCCTATAATATGCAATGCTTACACACACCAAAATTAACCTTTTGAAATTTTTGAAATAAAGTTTTCTCAAATATTTTTGTTGAACATATTCCCATTATAATTAGCTCAAGCTTTGTATAAATCTTTTCTTAATTAAACATAGGTGATCAGGCTATGTTTAATCGAGGTCCAATAATACAACTCCCGACCTAATTATACTAGTAATATGTTTGATGTAAAAAGAATTTCTTTGTAAGTTTTAGTTATAGGTTGTGTTTTCTTAAAGAAAAATCGATGTTCTCTATAACTTTAGCTCTGATACCACTTCTATCACACCCCGCTAAAGCGGAAACGCAAGGTATGACAGCGATAACGGTTTCATTGCAAAAGATAAAGATACATCACCATAGCAGTATTTAAAAGTTTACAACCCATAGCTTAAAAGAAAAAAAGTACAAGTTTTTCCAAAACAACATTAATCAAAATATAACTTCATAATAGCTTCAACGCGATGCAGCATGCTCTATGATGATGAATCTTTACATTCACTTACTAATGATTTCCTGAAAAAGCATGTAAAACGAGCGTCAACTATGAAAATAGTTGGTGAGTATCACAAGTTTATAAATCGAGGGTACATTAATGCTTTTCGTAAGTACAAGTACATTGCTTTAATGATAAAACAAAGTTGATTGCTATTAAGGAATACAAGTTTATTGCTATAACGAGAAACGCGTTTGTATGTGTATGAGCAAACAATGAGTCTCAACCAAACCTATGGCTGAAGCCCTATCAAGATCTATGCTTATCGTTCCATAGATGAATATGGTATCATGCACTCCAGCGATTCGGGCGAGTGAGGAGTTGTCAATTTCTAATAGCGCTATCCATAATGACCATTGGCTCAAAGAGTTAATGGTTAGAGATAAGGGAAGGGCCTTAGTACGATAAGTTCTCATGTTCCGTGTTGCATAGACATACATAAAGAAACATAGCAATACAATAGCAATCATGTTTGATACAAATCAATTTACATACAACATGCAAATTATAGTTTTTCTGGACATGCTTTTCCACCCCAAAACATAAAAAACTGAAAATAGGGGAGTGCGTGAATACTCACGATGTTTTGTGTAGACACAAGCGGTACTTCGGGATGCACCAACGTCTTACTACCGGGATCCTACGACATCAAACACACGCACTAGTGAGTTTCCATGTCGATATCTAATGCTAATATACTAAACTCTACATATAGGGAAATGCCAATTTATGTTTTAGTATTGGATTTTATATCAATTAGTTACACTTTTTCTGAAGTAATGAAATTCTATATATCGGGCGATTAATTACAACCTTGGAATATAAACTTTCCAAATTTTTAAGTCCTTATTACAACATAAATTCACGAAAATAGCATTCGAGGGATAAAAATTCTCAAACTTTTTATTTAACTGTTATTACACAATACTAAGCTGGGAAAATTATAAAAATGGATTTCCAAGCTGTTTAATTATATTTTATGATTTTTGAGCATTTATTTCAATAAAAATTGAAATAAATAGAAAACAGTTTCCAAAATTACCCAAACTTTTTATTTAATTGTTAGTATACATAAATAGGCTGGGAAAAATATAAAAGATATTTTTAAGTGGTTATTTGTATTTTTCCTTGTTTTATTCCTTTAAATAGTCATTAATTAAAGAAATAATATTAAACAGTTAAAATAAATCACCATAAATTTTTGTAACATCATTTACAGTATAAATATCCTGGGAAAAATATCAAAAGTGGTTTTCATAATGTATAAACTGGTTTTGGGTTTTTATGTATATTTATGTGTATTTTAGTGCAATTAACTTTAGAAAATAAGAGAAAAATAGTTTACAGTAGAGAAAAATATTCAAAATTTTTATGTAACCTCCTACTGTATAATATTATATCCTGGTAAATTTTCATGAATTTTGGATAATCAGAACTATTTTTCCCATTTTTAGACCATTATAATTACCAAGAATTGGTAAAAATAGTAAGACATGATGAAAAATCTTGAAATTATTTTCTGAAGTCACCCATGAAAGTTAAGGTATGCGAAAATTGTTAGATACAATTTTCATATCCTCTAAGGGGGTTTTGTAATTTATCATGTCCTAAATAAAAGAAAATTAGAAATCGTATTAAACAGTAACAAAAATTTCTGAAATTTGGTGAGGGGTCATTATTCCACATAAGTATCATCCACGAATTTATTTAGGATTTATTGACCTCTGTAAGTATTTTATATGATTTATGCCCTTGGTTTTAGCAATAACTCTAATAAATCAAAGAAATAACAAAAGCTCTTGAAATTTTCCAGATTATCTCATGCATGCAAGGGCTTTCATAAGTAAAAATGTAAAAAAATGTATTCAGAAGAGAAATGAGGGTAATGATTCCAAACAATTTAAGAAAAGTTGCATGCAATAATGCATGAAGTGTAGATGTGGCTGAGGTTCATGAATTTTTGTAGCCCATTCAGTGAGGTTTTAAGCCACGAAATTTCAACCATCATTCACTAGATATGTTAAGTTTCTAAGGTATTTTTCCTCAGATTTATGGTTGGGTTTAAGGCCATTGTTTAAGCAAGATAAAAATAGTGATCACAGAAAAAGAGCTGTATGCGCAACCTTTTTGTAAAATCTGCCAAAAATCGGATATTTAATATTTTACAGTAAGACCAGTTGGGTTTGAAAGTTAATTCGTGGAACTAACCAATACAAAAATAATATCATGATTTGGTTAAGAAATGACTGAGTTATGACTGTTCAAAGTCGAACAAAGTAATCTGGCAGATTGCATGTTTGCTTGTGTGCATTATTAGGGTATTTCAATAAGAACATCATGCATGTCTTTGGTAAGGCCCGATTTCTAACACATGCATGGAATGAATGAGCATCCAAGATGTACTAGAAATGGTTTAAATGCTTTTGTTCATGCATGAACACAAAAGAAATGGAGAAGAACATGAAATATTAGGTTTTGATGTCACATGATCATATGTGCATCTTTTCCACTCCTTGCATGGGTTTGATCCCGGATTTTCACCATCTCTAACACATGCATTGTGTTATGGTGAGAATCTACAAACCACAAGGGGAGAATAAAGATTTCTAGTCATGGAAAGGCATAGAATCCGAAAAGTAGAGAAGACTAAGAAGAAAAAGAGGTTTAACCATGAAACTATGGAAGAAGATGTTGTTGTTTACCTTGGTTTTGACCTTGAGAGAAGTAAGAACACTTCAAGGGCTTCACAATCTCGAAATTTTGCAGAGAAATGAGAGGATTTTCGTGAGTTTAGAGAGAGGAAAGAAGAGAGTGAAGTGTGTGAAGAGAGTGAAGTGATAGAGTGAAGAGGAAGAGGTGGAGTGGGGGTTTAAGCTTAATGATTGTGTTTTGGGGAAGAGAGAGGGCATGGGGAGAGGTGAATGGCCAGATTTTTGAGTGGATTAGGGCCTTCTCTCTCCTCAATTCAAATTTTATAAAAATCCCTCCTTCATTTTTATAAAAATCTAATTTTTATAAAAGTGATTCTTTAAGCAATTTTTGATTTATTTAAAAAAAATCTTGTTTTTAACTAATTGAATATGATTAATGCATGTTAATTTATATTTCTATTTTGATTGGTATAATCCATAATTTGATTAATAAAATTTGATATTTGGAAGTTTATAGCCAAATTTTATAAGGTTTTTAAGCTTTATAATTTATAACTTTGGATTTTTGGCTCTTTAGGGTTTTTGGAATATTGTTTGATATTCAACAACATGTTAAAGTATAATTAGAATGTTTTAATTTATTTTTAGAGTTTTATACCCTATTTCAATTATAACAAAGCTTGAAGCTTTATTCTAATTATAGTATTGGCATTTCCTATTGTAGCTAAGCAACTTACTAGAATTGTAAGTATCAAGTATATTAGTCCTAGACCTTAGTTGGATCCTAGTTTATGCAAGATTTTGACCTAATCTATACCACTAGGCCATGGCATGTTGTGCATGAATGGTTTTTATAAAGATGCATGAGTCCGAGAATGACCTGAATTTGACAGTTGTCACAGTATCCCCCACTTAAAAAGAATTTCGTCCCGAAATTCATTCTATGTCATCGCTTGTCATCGCAAGGGAATAGTTGCGGATACTTTTCCTTTATGTAGTCCTCGCGCTCCCAGGTGTACTCCGGCCCGCGTTTTGAGTTCCATCGAACTTTCACAATCGGGATCTTACTCCGCTTAAGTTGTTTTACCTCCCTGCCAAGGATTTCTATCGGTTCCTCAACGAAGCTCAGCTTATCATTGATCTTAATTTCCTCCAGAGGTACTATCAATGCTTCGTCGGCTTGACATTTCTTAAGGTTGGAGACGTGGAATGTGTCGTGAATGGCGCTTAACTCTTGGGGCAATTGAAGTTTATACGCTACCGGACCAATCCTTTCAAGGATTTCAAAGGGTCCAACATATCTCGGGCTTAGTTTTCCTTTCTTACCAAAACGCACAAGCCCTTTCCAAGGCGACACTTTTAAAAGTACCTTGTCTCCTACTTGGAATTCTAATGGTTTTCGACGATTATCCGCATAACTTTTCTGACGATCTCTAGCAGCTTTAAGCTTATCCTTGATGATAGCAATCTTGTCGGATGTTTCCTGGATAAGTTCGACTCTAGTCAACTGTCTGTCTCCGATTTCTGTCCAGCATAAGGGCGAACGACACTTGCATCCATACAATGCTTCATATGGAGCACATTGGATACTCGTGTGGTAACTGTTATTGTAGGAAAACTCAATTAGGGGCAAATGAGTATCCCAATTTCCTTTGAACTCAATGACACACGCTCGTAGCATGTCTTCCAATGTTTGTATTGTTCTCTCTGTTTGCCCATCTGTCTGAGGGTGGTAAGTTGTGCTCAAATCTATCTTGGTTCCTAGTGCCCTCTGTAACATCCAGCAAAATCGTGATGTAAAACGACTATCTCTATCAGAAATGATAGATAGGGGTACACCATGCAGAGAAACAATTTTGCTACCGGTGCCGCTCCGGGAATTAATTCTATCCGAAATTCAACCTGCCTGTGAGGGGGGTAGACCGGGCAATTCCTCCGGGAATACTTCGGGATAGTTTTGAACCACCGGAATCTCCTTGAGTTGCTTAGCTTCTGGTTCTCTTTCTAGCACGTGGGCCATGAATGCAATACAATTCTTCTTCAGGTACTTGTGAATCTTCATGCTTGATACTATGTTTAAACTTCTTCCTGGCTTCTCACCGTGTATGATAAGGGTTTCTCCATTAGGGAGAGGCACTCTAATGACTTTCTCATAACAACCAATGTCCGCTCTATTTTTGGATAACCAATCCATCCCTACTATCACATCAAAACTACCTAGCTCTATAGGAATTAGGTCAATGCTAAATAGTTTATCAGCTAAATTCAAAGTACAACCAGGAATTATATCACTAGCCCTAATTTCATACCCATCAGCAAGTTCAATAGCATAAGCATTCCTCATCTTTACCGATTTCAAGCCAATTAACGGTCTAAATGCTAAAGAAACAAAACTCCTATCTGCTCCCGCATCGAATATTACTGATGCAAAAGGGTTGTTCAGGAGGAACGTACCTGTTATCACTTCAGGGTTCTGACGAGCTTCTTCTGCATCAATCACAAAGGCTACACCTCTTGGCTGTCCAACTTGATTTCCTTGAAAGTTTTGCCTGGCTTGGCCTTGTCCATTGTTACCAGGTCCATTGTTCAGTTTAGGACATGCTCTACGGAGATGATCAGTACTCCCGCACTCGTAACATGTCCTTTTTCCCTCCTTATTCACCTTACAATACTTCGAGTAATGGCCTGTTTGCTTACAGTTTTGGCACACCGGGCAAGCTCCCTTGTGATGGAAGTTACACTTATTGCACTTCGGAAGCGGCCCTGAGTACTGCTTTCGCTCCTGCACTTCTTGTCCTTGAGTTTTCACTGGTTCATGCTCCTGGGCTCTTACCATAAAGTTTCTTGAGACTTTCTGCTTCCTCCCTGACTTGCCTCCAAACTTCTTCTCTCCCTGATTTGTTGGCTTCCCCTTGCTACTAGAGCTTTCCTTTGCTGATGCTCCCATCCTTATCACATCATTGGTTAGTCGATTTGCTAGGCTTACTGCACTTTGAATGGTAGTTGGGTTTGCTGAGGTAACCATTCCTCAAATCTCTGGTGCCAGACCCCAGATGTAACGATCTATCTGTTTCTCCTCAGGAGTAACCATGTGAGGTACCAGTTTTGCTAGTTCATGAAATCGGACTGTGTACTTCTCTATTTGTGTTCCAACCATAGAATGGTTCCAGAATTCAGATTCAAGTTTCTGAAGTTCATCCTTGGGACAATACTCCTCTATCAACAGCTTCTTTAGGTCTTCCCAAGTTAGCTGATATGCTGCTGTACGGCCTCGGGTTTGCACTAGAGTATTCCACCAGGTTAATGCCCTATCTTGGAATAGGCAAGATGCATACTCAACTTTGTTGCGCTCGAGGCATTTGCTAATGTGAAGGACCGACTCCTTGCTGTCAATCCATTTTAGCAACCCGACCGCACCTTCCTTTCCATAGAACTCCTTAGGTTTACAGGCCATAAAGGACTTGTAGTTGCATTCTCTTTCATTGTTTCCCCAGTTTCCTCCACTACTTCCTTGGTTATCAATAAGTCCTGCAGTTACTTGAGTAACAATGTTTGGAATTGCTTCCAAGAGCTGTTGTGCTACAACTTGAGCAACATCGGGTGTTTCGTTCTGTGGGCGCCCGCGACTAGGCCTGCCTGACATGGTTCTATGACACAGGAGAAGAAATACGTATAAATACATAAAATAATGTATAATATTTAGTTCACTACTATTTTGAAAACCGCAAGTGTTGTCAAATCATTGGTTTGCATTAATACTAGGCATATAGATTTTAGAAAGAAAAGAAAAGAAAATCTTTTTATTCGACCATTTACTAAATAAATTCTAGGGTTTGACCTCATAGTAAAAGTTTTCAAACATAAAATAAAATTTTTTCATTACCATTTGAAATAATCTTAAAACCAAACCAATACATCAATCGCAAAATAAAGTTTTAAATATTTTTCCCAAAAGACACCCAACATGGGTTTTCATTTCAAAACAAAATAAAACAAAATACTGAAATCAGAACCAAAAGCCAATCGCTATCCCAACAAGAAGCATCAACACCACAATCAGGAACATCCCACCAAACACATAATATGCTGTCATCGTATGACCTGCCTCGTCTAGCAGCACTAGCAGTGTCAGCAGTCTCCATCGAATGCTGAAACAGGATTTCCATCCTTGTCAAGACTTCATCCAAAACTTCCCGATGCCCAGCTATCACAGCGAGACTGTGATGTAGGCCCGCTGCTATCGACTGCAATCTCCGGGACTCCTCAGGGGTCATACCTGGCTGTCTGACAGGTATCCCTATGACTTGCTGAGGTGAGGGTGCTCTCGGTCCTGCATCGTTGGGTCCTGCTCTGCTAGGTCATGGCGTGCCATGTCCTGCTGTGCTGGCGGGTATCCTTCCTGGAATGGGAACACTCTTCCTCGACGTCCTCCGAATGCGAAGTCCATAAAGCGGTGGCTGTGGCAACACCGATGTCGGTGATGCCTCGCGTCGTTGACTCGGGGCGTTGTCATTGCTGATCTCCACCGAGTTCCCTATATCTTCCGTATCCTCTGATGGGTCTTCTTCTACCGAGGCGGGGGGGATTACGTCGAGGGATAACAGTGACGTAGCCGGATTCATCGGCTGAGGCGGTAGCGCGGGAAGATGACGACGTTGACATAATGGACTGTGACATAGTTTCAATGAGATATGAAATAAATGACAATGCATGCCTATAATATGCAATGCTTACACACACCAAAATTAACCTTTTGAAATTTTTGAAATAAAGTTTTCTCAAATATTTTTGTTGAACATATTCCCATTATAATTAGCTCAAGCTTTGTATAAATCTTTTCTTAATTAAACATAGGTGATCAGGCTATGTTTAATCGAGGTCCAATAATACAACTCCCGACCTAATTATACTAGTAATATGTTTGATGTAAAAAGAATTTCTTTGTAAGTTTTAGTTATAGGTTGTGTTTTCTTAAAGAAAAATCGATGTTCTCTATAACTTTAGCTCTGATACCACTTCTATCACACCCCGCTAAAGCGGAAACGCAAGGTATGACAGCGATAACGGTTTCATTGCAAAAGATAAAGATACATCACCATAGCAGTATTTAAAAGTTTACAACCCATAGCTTAAAAGAAAAAAAGTACAAGTTTTTCCAAAACAACATTAATCAAAATATAACTTCATAATAGCTTCAACGCGATGCAGCATGCTCTATGATGATGAATCTTTACATTCACTTACTAATGATTTCCTGAAAAAGCATGTAAAACGAGCGTCAACTATGAAAATAGTTGGTGAGTATCACAAGTTTATAAATCGAGGGTACATTAATGCTTTTCGTAAGTACAAGTACATTGCTTTAATGATAAAACAAAGTTGATTGCTATTAAGGAATACAAGTTTATTGCTATAACGAGAAACGCGTTTGTATGTGTATGAGCAAACAATGAGTCTCAACCAAACCTATGGCTGAAGCCCTATCAAGATCTATGCTTATCGTTCCATAGATGAATATGGTATCATGCACTCCAGCGATTCGGGCGAGTGAGGAGTTGTCAATTTCTAATAGCGCTATCCATAATGACCATTGGCTCAAAGAGTTAATGGTTAGAGATAAGGGAAGGGCCTTAGTACGATAAGTTCTCATGTTCCGTGTTGCATAGACATACATAAAGAAACATAGCAATACAATAGCAATCATGTTTGATACAAATCAATTTACATACAACATGCAAATTATAGTTTTTCTGGACATGCTTTTCCACCCCAAAACATAAAAAACTGAAAATAGGGGAGTGCGTGAATACTCACGATGTTTTGTGTAGACACAAGCGGTACTTCGGGATGCACCAACGTCTTACTACCGGGATCCTACGACATCAAACACACGCACTAGTGAGTTTCCATGTCGATATCTAATGCTAATATACTAAACTCTACATATAGGGAAATGCCAATTTATGTTTTAGTATTGGATTTTATATCAATTAGTTACACTTTTTCTGAAGTAATGAAATTCTATATATCGGGCGATTAATTACAACCTTGGAATATAAACTTTCCAAATTTTTAAGTCCTTATTACAACATAAATTCACGAAAATAGCATTCGAGGGATAAAAATTCTCAAACTTTTTATTTAACTGTTATTACACAATACTAAGCTGGGAAAATTATAAAAATGGATTTCCAAGCTGTTTAATTATATTTTATGATTTTTGAGCATTTATTTCAATAAAAATTGAAATAAATAGAAAACAGTTTCCAAAATTACCCAAACTTTTTATTTAATTGTTAGTATACATAAATAGGCTGGGAAAAATATAAAAGATATTTTTAAGTGGTTATTTGTATTTTTCCTTGTTTTATTCCTTTAAATAGTCATTAATTAAAGAAATAATATTAAACAGTTAAAATAAATCACCATAAATTTTTGTAACATCATTTACAGTATAAATATCCTGGGAAAAATATCAAAAGTGGTTTTCATAATGTATAAACTGGTTTTGGGTTTTTATGTATATTTATGTGTATTTTAGTGCAATTAACTTTAGAAAATAAGAGAAAAATAGTTTACAGTAGAGAAAAATATTCAAAATTTTTATGTAACCTCCTACTGTATAATATTATATCCTGGTAAATTTTCATGAATTTTGGATAATCAGAACTATTTTTCCCATTTTTAGACCATTATAATTACCAAGAATTGGTAAAAATAGTAAGACATGATGAAAAATCTTGAAATTATTTTCTGAAGTCACCCATGAAAGTTAAGGTATGCGAAAATTGTTAGATACAATTTTCATATCCTCTAAGGGGGTTTTGTAATTTATCATGTCCTAAATAAAAGAAAATTAGAAATCGTATTAAACAGTAACAAAAATTTCTGAAATTTGGTGAGGGGTCATTATTCCACATAAGTATCATCCACGAATTTATTTAGGATTTATTGACCTCTGTAAGTATTTTATATGATTTATGCCCTTGGTTTTAGCAATAACTCTAATAAATCAAAGAAATAACAAAAGCTCTTGAAATTTTCCAGATTATCTCATGCATGCAAGGGCTTTCATAAGTAAAAATGTAAAAAAATGTATTCAGAAGAGAAATGAGGGTAATGATTCCAAACAATTTAAGAAAAGTTGCATGCAATAATGCATGAAGTGTAGATGTGGCTGAGGTTCATGAATTTTTGTAGCCCATTCAGTGAGGTTTTAAGCCACGAAATTTCAACCATCATTCACTAGATATGTTAAGTTTCTAAGGTATTTTTCCTCAGATTTATGGTTGGGTTTAAGGCCATTGTTTAAGCAAGATAAAAATAGTGATCACAGAAAAAGAGCTGTATGCGCAACCTTTTTGTAAAATCTGCCAAAAATCGGATATTTAATATTTTACAGTAAGACCAGTTGGGTTTGAAAGTTAATTCGTGGAACTAACCAATACAAAAATAATATCATGATTTGGTTAAGAAATGACTGAGTTATGACTGTTCAAAGTCGAACAAAGTAATCTGGCAGATTGCATGTTTGCTTGTGTGCATTATTAGGGTATTTCAATAAGAACATCATGCATGTCTTTGGTAAGGCCCGATTTCTAACACATGCATGGAATGAATGAGCATCCAAGATGTACTAGAAATGGTTTAAATGCTTTTGTTCATGCATGAACACAAAAGAAATGGAGAAGAACATGAAATATTAGGTTTTGATGTCACATGATCATATGTGCATCTTTTCCACTCCTTGCATGGGTTTGATCCCGGATTTTCACCATCTCTAACACATGCATTGTGTTATGGTGAGAATCTACAAACCACAAGGGGAGAATAAAGATTTCTAGTCATGGAAAGGCATAGAATCCGAAAAGTAGAGAAGACTAAGAAGAAAAAGAGGTTTAACCATGAAACTATGGAAGAAGATGTTGTTGTTTACCTTGGTTTTGACCTTGAGAGAAGTAAGAACACTTCAAGGGCTTCACAATCTCGAAATTTTGCAGAGAAATGAGAGGATTTTCGTGAGTTTAGAGAGAGGAAAGAAGAGAGTGAAGTGTGTGAAGAGAGTGAAGTGATAGAGTGAAGAGGAAGAGGTGGAGTGGGGGTTTAAGCTTAATGATTGTGTTTTGGGGAAGAGAGAGGGCATGGGGAGAGGTGAATGGCCAGATTTTTGAGTGGATTAGGGCCTTCTCTCTCCTCAATTCAAATTTTATAAAAATCCCTCCTTCATTTTTATAAAAATCTAATTTTTATAAAAGTGATTCTTTAAGCAATTTTTGATTTATTTAAAAAAAATCTTGTTTTTAACTAATTGAATATGATTAATGCATGTTAATTTATATTTCTATTTTGATTGGTATAATCCATAATTTGATTAATAAAATTTGATATTTGGAAGTTTATAGCCAAATTTTATAAGGTTTTTAAGCTTTATAATTTATAACTTTGGATTTTTGGCTCTTTAGGGTTTTTGGAATATTGTTTGATATTCAACAACATGTTAAAGTATAATTAGAATGTTTTAATTTATTTTTAGAGTTTTATACCCTATTTCAATTATAACAAAGCTTGAAGCTTTATTCTAATTATAGTATTGGCATTTCCTATTGTAGCTAAGCAACTTACTAGAATTGTAAGTATCAAGTATATTAGTCCTAGACCTTAGTTGGATCCTAGTTTATGCAAGATTTTGACCTAATCTATACCACTAGGCCATGGCATGTTGTGCATGAATGGTTTTTATAAAGATGCATGAGTCCGAGAATGACCTGAATTTGACAGTTGTCACAGTATCCCCCACTTAAAAAGAATTTCGTCCCGAAATTCATTCTATGTCATCGCTTGTCATCGCAAGGGAATAGTTGCGGATACTTTTCCTTTATGTAAGCCTCGCGCTCCCAGGTGTACTCCGGCCCGCGTTTTGAGTTCCATCGAACTTTCACAATCGGGATCTTACTCCGCTTAAGTTGTTTTACCTCCATGCCAAGGATTTCTATCGGTTCCTCAACGAAGCTCAGCTTATCATTGATCTTAATTTCCTCCAGAGGTACTATCAATGCTTCGTCGGCTTGACATTTCTTAAGGTTGGAGACGTGGAATGTGTCGTGAATGGCGCTTAACTCTTGGGGCAATTGAAGTTTATACGCTACCGGACCAATCCTTTCAAGGATTTCAAAGGGTCCAACATATCTCGGGCTTAGTTTTCCTTTCTTACCAAAACGCACAAGCCCTTTCCAAGGCGACACTTTTAAAAGTACCTTGTCTCCTACTTGGAATTCTAATGGTTTTCGACGATTATCCGCATAACTTTTCTGACGATCTCTAGCAGCTTTAAGCTTATCCTTGATGATAGCAATCTTGTCGGATGTTTCCTGGATAAGTTCGACTCTAGTCAACTGTCTGTCTCCGATTTCTGTCCAGCATAAGGGCGAACGACACTTGCGTCCATACAATGCTTCATATGGAGCACATTGGATACTCGTGTGGTAACTGTTATTGTAGGAAAACTCAATTAGGGGCAAATGAGTATCCCAATTTCCTTTGAACTCAATGACACACGCTCGTAGCATGTCTTCCAATGTTTGTATTGTTCTCTCTGTTTGCCCATCTGTCTGAGGGTGGTAAGCTGTGCTCAAATCTATCTTGGTTCCTAGTGCCCTCTGTAACATCCAGCAAAATCGTGATGTAAAACGACTATCTCTATCAGAAATGATAGATAGGGGTACACCATGCAGAGAAACAATTTTGCTACCAGTGCCGCTCCGGGAATTAATTCTATCCGAAATTCAACCTGCCTGTGAGGGGGGTAGACCGGGCAATTCCTCCGGGAATACTTCGGGATAGTTTTGAACCACCGGAATCTCCTTGAGTTGCTTAGCTTCTGGTTCTCTTTCTAGCACGTGGGCCATGAATGCAATACAATTCTTCTTCAGGTACTTGTGAATCTTCATGCTTGATACTATGTTTAAACTTCTTCCTGGCTTCTCACCGTGTATGATAAGGGTTTCTCCATTAGGGAGAGGCACTCTAATGACTTTCTCATAACAACCAATGTCCGCTCTATTTTTGGATAACCAATCCATCCCTACTATCACATCAAAACTACCTAGCTCTATAGGAATTAGGTCAATGCTAAATAGTTTATCAGCTAAATTCAAAGTACAACCAGGAATTATATCACTAGCCCTAATTTCATACCCATCAGCAAGTTCAATAGCATAAGCATTCCTCATCTTTACCGATTTCAAGCCAATTAACGGTCTAAATGCTAAAGAAACAAAACTCCTATCTGCTCCCGCATCGAATATTACTGATGCAAAAGGGTTGTTCAGGAGGAACGTACCTGTTATCACTTCAGGGTTCTGACGAGCTTCTTCTGCACCAATCACAAAGGCTACACCTCTTGGCTGTCCAACTTGATTTCCTTGAAAGTTTTGCCTGGCTTGGCCTTGTCCATTGTTACCAGGTCCATTGTTCAGTTTAGGACATGCTCTACGGAGATGATCAGTACTCCCGCACTCGTAACATGTCCTTTTTCCCTCCTTATTCACCTTACAATACTTCGAGTAATGGCCTGTTTGCTTACAGTTTTGGCACACCGGGCAAGCTCCCTTGTGATGGAAGTTACACTTATTGCACTTCGGAAGCGGCCCTGAGTACTGCTTTCGCTCCTGCACTTCTTGTCCTTGAGTTTTCACTGGTTCATGCTCCTGGGCTCTTACCATAAAGTTTCTTGAGACTTTCTGCTTCCTCCCTGACTTGCCTCCAAACTTCTTCTCTCCCTGATTTGTTGGCTTCCCCTTGCTACTAGAGCTTTCCTTTGCTGATGCTCCCATCCTTATCACATCATTGGTTAGTCGATTTGCTAGGCTTACTGCACTTTGAATGGTAGTTGGGTTTGCTGAGGTAACCATTCCTCAAATCTCTGGTGCCAGACCCCAGATGTAACGATCTATCCGTTTCTCCTCAGGAGTAACCATGTGAGGTACCAGTTTTGCTAGTTCATGAAATCGGACTGTGTACTTCTCTATTTGTGTTCCAACCATAGAATGGTTCCAGAATTCAGATTCAAGTTTCTGAAGTTCATCCTTGGGACAATACTCCTCTATCAACAGCTTCTTTAGGTCTTCCCAAGTTAGCTGATATGCTGCTGTACGGCCTCGGGTTTGCACTAGAGTATTCCACCAGGTTAATGCCCTATCTTGGAATAGGCAAGATGCATACTCAACTTTGTTGCGCTCGAGGCATTTGCTAATGTGAAGGACCGACTCCTTGCTGTCAATCCATTTTAGCAACCCGACCGCACCTTCCTTTCCATAGAACTCCTTAGGTTTACAGGCCATAAAGGACTTGTAGTTGCATTCTCTTTCATTGTTTCCCCAGTTTCCTCCACTACTTCCTTGGTTATCAATAAGTCCTGCAGTTACTTGAGTAACAATGTTTGGAATTGCTTCCAAGAGCTGTTGTGCTACAACTTGAGCAACATCGGGTGTTTCGTTCTGTGGGCGCCCGCGACTAGGCCTGCCTGACATGGTTCTATGACACAGGAGAAGAAATACGTATAAATACATAAAATAATGTATAATATTTAGTTCACTACTATTTTGAAAACCGCAAGTGTTGTCAAATCATTGGTTTGCATTAATACTAGGCATATAGATTTTAGAAAGAAAAGAAAAGAAAATCTTTTTATTCGACCATTTACTAAATAAATTCTAGGGTTTGACCTCATAGTAAAAGTTTTCAAACATAAAATAAAATTTTTTCATTACCATTTGAAATAATCTTAAAACCAAACCAATACATCAATCGCAAAATAAAGTTTTAAATATTTTTCCCAAAAGACACCCAACATGGGTTTTCATTTCAAAACAAAATAAAACAAAATACTGAAATCAGAACCAAAAGCCAATCGCTATCCCAACAAGAAGCATCAACACCACAATCAGGAACATCCCACCAAACACATAATATGCTGTCATCGTATGACCTGCCTCGTCTAGCAGCACTAGCAGTGTCAGCAGTCTCCATCGAATGCTGAAACAGGATTTCCATCCTTGTCAAGACTTCATCCAAAACTTCCCGATGCCCAGCTATCACAGCGAGACTGTGATGTAGGCCCGCTGCTATCGACTGCAATCTCCGGGACTCCTCAGGGGTCATACCTGGCTGTCTGACAGGTATCCCTATGACTTGCTGAGGTGAGGGTGCTCTCGGTCCTGCATCGTTGGGTCCTGCTCTGCTAGGTCATGGCGTGCCATGTCCTGCTGTGCTGGCGGGTATCCTTCCTGGAATGGGAACACTCTTCCTCGACGTCCTCCGAATGCGAAGTCCATAAAGCGGTGGCTGTGGCAACACCGATGTCGGTGATGCCTCGCGTCGTTGACTCGGGGCGTTGTCATTGCTGATCTCCACCGAGTTCCCTATATCTTCTGTATCCTCTGATGGGTCTTCTTCTACCGAGGCGGGGGGGATTACGTCGAGGGATAACAGTGACGTAGCCGGATTCATCGGCTGAGGCGGTAGCGCGGGAAGATGACGACGTTGACATAATGGACTGTGACATAGTTTCAATGAGATATGAAATAAATGACAATGCATGCCTATAATATGCAATGCTTACACACACCAAAATTAACCTTTTGAAATTTTTGAAATAAAGTTTTCTCAAATATTTTTGTTGAACATATTCCCATTATAATTAGCTCAAGCTTTGTATAAATCTTTTCTTAATTAAACATAGGTGATCAGGCTATGTTTAATCGAGGTCCAATAATACAACTCCCGACCTAATTATACTAGTAATATGTTTGATGTAAAAAGAATTTCTTTGTAAGTTTTAGTTATAGGTTGTGTTTTCTTAAAGAAAAATCGATGTTCTCTATAACTTTAGCTCTGATACCACTTCTATCACACCCCGCTAAAGCGGAAACGCAAGGTATGACAGCGATAACGGTTTCATTGCAAAAGATAAAGATACATCACCATAGCAGTATTTAAAAGTTTACAACCCATAGCTTAAAAGAAAAAAAGTACAAGTTTTTCCAAAACAACATTAATCAAAATATAACTTCATAATAGCTTCAACGCGATGCAGCATGCTCTATGATGATGAATCTTTACATTCACTTACTAATGATTTCCTGAAAAAGCATGTAAAACGAGCGTCAACTATGAAAATAGTTGGTGAGTATCACAAGTTTATAAATCGAGGGTACATTAATGCTTTTCGTAAGTACAAGTACATTGCTTTAATGATAAAACAAAGTTGATTGCTATTAAGGAATACAAGTTTATTGCTATAACGAGAAACGCGTTTGTATGTGTATGAGCAAACAATGAGTCTCAACCAAACCTATGACTGAAGCCCTATCAAGATCTATGCTTATCGTTCCATAGATGAATATGGTATCATGCACTCCAGCGATTCGGGCGAGTGAGGAGTTGTCAATTCCTAATAGCGCTATCCATAATGACCATTGGCTCAAAGAGTTAATGGTTAGAGATAAGGGAAGGGCCTTAGTACGATAAGTTCTCATGTTCCGTGTTGCATAGACATACATAAAGAAACATAGCAATACAATAGCAATCATGTTTGATACAAATCAATTTACATACAACATGCAAATTATAGTTTTTCTGGACATGCTTTTCCACCCCAAAACATAAAAAACTGAAAATAGGGGAGTGCGTGAATACTCACGATGTTTTGTGTAGACACAAGCGGTACTTCGGGATGCACCAACGTCTTACTACCGGGATCCTACGACATCAAACACACGCACTAGTGAGTTTCCATGTCGATATCTAATGCTAATATACTAAACTCTACATATAGGGAAATGCCAATTTATGTTTTAGTATTGGATTTTATATCAATTAGTTACACTTTTTCTGAAGTAATGAAATTCTATATATCGGGCGATTAATTACAACCTTGGAATATAAACTTTCCAAATTTTTAAGTCCTTATTACAACATAAATTCACGAAAATAGCATTCGAGGGATAAAAATTCTCAAACTTTTTATTTAACTGTTATTACACAATACTAAGCTGGGAAAATTATAAAAAATGGATTTCCAAGCTGTTTAATTATATTTTATGATTTTTGAGCATTTATTTCAATAAAAATTGAAATAAATAGAAAACAGTTTCCAAAATTACCCAAACTTTTTATTTAATTGTTAGTATACATAAATAGGCTGGGAAAAATATAAAAGATATTTTTAAGTGGTTATTTGTATTTTTCCTTGTTTTATTCCTTTAAATAGTCATTAATTAAAGAAATAATATTAAACAGTTAAAATAAATCACCATAAATTTTTGTAACATCATTTACAGTATAAATATCCTGGGAAAAATATCAAAAGTGGTTTTCATAATGTATAAACTGGTTTTGGGTTTTTATGTATGTTTATGTGTATTTTAGTGCAATTAACTTTAGAAAATAAGAGAAAAATAGTTTACAGTAGAGAAAAATATTCACAATTTTTATGTAACCTCCTACTGTATACTATTATATCCTGGTAAATTTTCATGAATTTTGGATAATCAGAACTATTTTTCCCATTTTTAGACCATTATAATTACCAAGAATTGGTAAAAATAGTAAGACATGATGAAAAATCTTGAAATTATTTTCTGAAGTCACCCATGACAGTTAAGGTATGCGAAAATTGTTAGATACAATTTTCATATCCTCTAAGGGGGTTTTGTAATTTATCATGTCCTAAATAAAAGAAAATTAGAAATCGTATTAAACAGTAACAAAAATTTCTGAAATTTGGTGAGCGGTCATTATTCCACATAAGTATCATCCACGAATTTATTTAGGATTTATTGACCTATGTAAGTATTTTATATGATTTATGCCCTTGGTTTTAGCAATAACTCTAATAAATCAAAGAAATAACAAAAGCTCTTGAAATTTTCCAGATTATCTCATGCATGCAAGGGCTTTCATAAGGAAAAATGTAAAAAAATGTATTCAGAAGAGAAATGAGGGTAATGATTCCAAACAATTTAAGAAAAGTTGCATGCAATAATGCATGAAGTGTAGATGTGGCTGAGGTTCATGAATTTTTGTAGCCCATTCAGTGAGGTTTTAAGCCACGAAATTTCAACCATCATTCACTAGATATGTTAAGTTTCTAAGGTATTTTTCCTCAGATTTATGGTTGGGTTTAAGGCCATTGTTTAAGCAAGATAAAAATAGTGATCACAGAAAAAGAGCTGTATGCGCAACCTTTTTGTAAAATCTGCCAAAAATCGGATATTTAATATTTTACAGTAAGACCAGTTGGGTTTGAAAGTTAATTCGTGGAACTAACCAATACAAAAATAATATCATGATTTGGTTAAGAAATGACTGAGTTATGACTGTTCAAAGTCGAACAAAGTAATCTGGCAGATTGCATGTTTGCTTGTGTGCATTATTAGGGTATTTCAATAAGAACATCATGCATGTCTTTGGTAAGGCCCGATTTCTAACACATGCATGGAATGAATGAGCATCCAAGATGTACTAGAAATGGTTTAAATGCTTTTGTTCATGCATGAACACAAAAGAAATGGAGAAGAACATGAAATATTAGGTTTTGATGTCACATGATCATATGTGCATCTTTTCCACTCCTTGCATGGGTTTGATCCCGGATTTTCACCATCTCTAACACATGCATTGTGTTATGGTGAGAATCTACAAACCACAAGGAGAGAATAAAGATTTCTAGTCATGGAAAGGCATAGAATCCGAAAAGTAGAGAAGACTAAGAAGAAAAAGAGGTTTAACCATGAAACTATGGAAGAAGATGTTGTTGTTTACCTTGGTTTTGACCTTGAGAGAAGTAAGAACACTTCAAGGGCTTCACAATCTCGAAATTTTGCAGAGAAATGAGAGGATTTTCGTGAGTTTAGAGAGAGGAAAGAAGAGAGTGAAGTGTGTGAAGAGAGTGAAGTGATAGAGTGAAGAGGAAGAGGTGGAGTGGGGGTTTAAGCTTAATGATTGTGTTTTGGGGAAGAGAGAGGGCATGGGGAGAGGTGAATGGCCAGATTTTTGAGTGGATTAGGGCCTTCTCTCTCCTCAATTCAAATTTTATAAAAATCCCTCCTTCATTTTTATAAAAATCTAATTTTTATAAAAGTGATTCTTTAAGCAATTTTTGATTTATTTAAAAAAAATCTTGTTTTTAACTAATTGAATATGATTAATGCATGTTAATTTATATTTCTATTTTGATTGGTATAATCCATAATTTGATTAATAAAATTTGATATTTGGAAGTTTATAGCCAAATTTTATAAGGTTTTTAAGCTTTATAATTTATAACTTTGGATTTTTGGCTCTTTAGGGTTTTTGGAATATTGTTTGATATTCAACAACATGTTAAAGTATAATTAGAATGTTTTAATTTATTTTTAGAGTTTTATACCCTATTTCAATTATAACAAAGCTTGAAGCTTTATTCTAATTATAGTATTGGCATTTCCTATTGTAGCTAAGCAACTTACTAGAATTGTAAGTATCAAGTATATTAGTCCTAGACCTTAGTTGGATCCTAGTTTATGCAAGATTTTGACCTAATCTATACCACTAGGCCATGGCATGTTGTGCATGAATGGTTTTTATAAAGATGCATGAGTCCGAGAATGACCTGAATTTGACAGTTGTCACAAGCCAGGCAGGATATTTGGGAGGTAGGATCATTTCGACATAATAGCTTTTTTGAAATCTAACAACCAAGCCAACGTGACCATTCTAGACACCTTTCCCATAGGTAGATCAATTAGTATATCGACAATGAATTATAGATAAAAATTTATTTATAGATTCAGAATAACGACTTATGACTATAAATATAAGTTACACTGAAAAGACTAGAGTTTAGCTTAACTTACAAAGGTTCTTCCTGACAAAAGTTAGCAAATTGCACTGGCAGAGCTTCTACTCGCTAGCTACTACTTCTTCATAAGGACTCCGTTTTCAACGTTCGTTTTTTCCACACGCTTCTCTTGACAAGTACTACAACTTTCCTTTAGGCTCCATCGGGTAATTCTAAATTTATTTTTTGCCCTTATTTTTATATGATTTAATGATTTTGTAAAAACTATAATTCTATCGTATGGACTCCGATTTTGGTGTTCCTTTTACCTAAATTCTTATCTTAAAGAGTACTACACTTTTTATTTTTGTGAGTTTATTCAAAAATCAACCATTCTCTTCGTAGCTTTTGACGATAACAATTTTTAATTACACGGTTGATTGTTATATCTTATAAAAAATTCATATCTGTAACGACGTAAATTTGCAAACCAAAATTTTCAATTTTAAAACACATAAAAACTCATAATATATTTCTCAAAATAATATTGTTCAAATGTCAACACAAATCCACATAAACTGTCACTATCCTAGAATCATTCACAAGGTCTCCAATCGGTGTGTACAATCAAGCATGTGCCTTCCCGTGATCCTGAGATGTACCTGAAACACATAACACATAACACGGTAAGCACGAAGCTTAGTGAGTTCCCCAAAATACCACACATAGCTCATTAGCCTCTCATGACTATACTTAGATAAGACCCTCCGGTCAATGTGTCTCAGTGGAACCCTCCGGTCCCACAGCTCGGATGGACCCTCCGGTCCTAACTCAGTATGCTCAAAATAATACACAACATTAATCACAAAGACATAATGCAGGAAATCAGAATACTCAATATATACACATAAGACTCTCCGGTCACACAAAGGTTACCACTCTAGGTAGGTATAGTGAGAAGACTCACCTCGTAAGAAAGCAAGTAAATAATCTCGTACACGAATCTTGAACTAGCCTACGCCAAATACATAAGATAATTATCTCTAATTAATATTTAATTCATGACTCTAAGTAAACTAGTTTATTCTCTCTCTCAAACTCTTGGAATGGGTAAAAGACCATTTTACCCCTCCATGGTCCCCATAACCCTTGCCTTGACAAAAACCCTAAAGTCAACAGAAGTCAATACTCGAGTCAACTGTCCATGTTGACCTAACTCGCCGAGTGCATCTATGTGACTCATCGAGTCCCCATTGTTTCTTTAGAACATCGCGAAAACCCAACTTAACTTGTCGAGTTGTCTCATCAACTCGCCGAGTTACCCATGGCCAAACTCATCGAGGAAAACCCTAGCCGACTCGTTGAGTCAGCTCATTGACTCATCGAGTCCCTTAAGTCAAATTATGATTCAGACGTTTTAAGGAAGAACCCACGCCGCATACTCTAGATCTGACTTCCTAAGGCTCGATTATGATGTAAAGCTTTGATCTTAATGTTCTTTCATGGCGTATTTGCTTCATAATGCCAATTCAAGCTCCAACAAGGGTTAGATGCACAAGATCTTATCTTTAGCTCAATAAAGTTCAGGTATTTGGACTCACAAGACCTCTTACACTCCAGATCTGAGGTTTCAACCTCAAATCATGCTAAAAGGACTTAAATGACACAAAAAGGGATGGGAGAAAACCCTAGAAACTCTCTAAACCAAGATCTAATAAGGAAATGATCACGTTAGCGTCTGTTTACCTCCAATTGAAACAAAACTCTAATGAACCTCTAGATCCACAACCTCATCTTGATCCAAGCTTTGATACTCTCCTCTTCTCCTTCAAAAGTGCACTAATAGCCACAATATTAACTATTCTCTCACTCTCTTGCTCAAGTGGACGATTAGGGTTTCTCTCTAGGGTGTAAGGTGATTGGTGAGGCGGAAATGAGGGCTTAAGGACCCTTAAATAGGTCACAAACCCGGGGATTTAGGGTTTCCTTACACAGTACTAAGTTGGCGAGTCTACTCCCTGACTCGTCGAGTCGGTCATTAAACCCATGTGACCATTCCAACTCTACTCGATAAGTCGGACACACAACTCAATGAGTCACTCATTAAATCCCATAAATAATTAAATAAATAAATGTAAAACCTGGGAGTCAGGATATTACAATTCTCCCCCACTAGAATCAGACTTCGCCTTCGAAGTTAGGCTCTGGAAATAACTCTGGATACTGCTTGCGCATCTCGAACTCCGGCTCCCAGTTCCACTTGGACCCCTTCTGATGTTGCCGTTGGACCAAAACCAGGGGCACCTCTTTGTTCCTCATAACCTTCACCTTCCGATCCAAGATCACTATCGACCTCTCAATATAATTTAGGCTCGCATCCACTTGAATGTCCTCTAATGGTACCATCGCCGTCTCATTGGCTAAACACTTCCTCAACTGAGACACATGGAAGGTGTTATGAATCTGACTCAACTCTGCAGGTAGCTCCAGCCGGTAAGCTACCTTACCCACTTTGGCGATCACTCTAAAAGGACCAATGTATCGGGGCCCCAGCTTGCCCCGTTTATTGAATCGGATCACCCTTTTCCATGGGGATACTTTCAGGAGGACAAAATCTCCAACCTGGAACTGTAGCTCCGATCGTCGCCGATCTGCGTAACTCTTCTGGCGACTCTAGGCTGTCAGTAACCTCTGTCTGATCTGTTGAATCTGCTCGGTTATCTTCAGCACTATCTCAGTGCCACCCATCACATGCTGCCCTACCTCTCCCCAACAAATGGGAGTCCGACATCTCCTCCCATATAAGAGCTCGAAGGGAGGCATGCCAATACTGGAATGGTGGTTGTTGTTGTAAGAAAACTCAGCCAATGGCAAATAGGTGTCCCAACTTCCTCCGAAGTCCATAACACATGCACATAGCATGTCCTCGAGCATCTGAATCGTCTGCTCACTTTGCCCGTCTGTCTGCGGGTGGTATGCAGTACTGAAATGTAACGGGGTACCCAGCTCCAAATGAAATTCCTTCCAGAATCTGGAAGTAAAACGCACATCTGGATCTGACACTATCGAGGTCGGCACTCCATGCCATGCTACCACCTCTCTCTCTCTCTCTCTCTCTCTCTCTCTCTCTCTCTCTCTCTCTCTCTCTCTCCCTCTTACATAAATTTTGGCCAGTTTCTCTGTAGAGGAGCTCTTACTGATGGCGAGGAAGTGAGCACTCTTCGTCAACCGGTCTACAATCACCCATATCGCGTCAACCCTACGTGTGGTCCTTCGTAGCTTGGTGATAAAATCCATTGAAATATGTTCCCACTTCCATTGGGGAATCTCTAGGGGCTGTAGAGGGCCATGTGGACGCCGGTGCTCCACCTCAATGCGACGACAGGTCAAGCACCTCTCTACTACCCATGCCACGTCCCTCTTCATACAAGGCCACCGGTAATCTCTCTTCAGATCCAAATACATTTTAGTGGCCCCATGATGAATCGAGAATATTGATCTATGTTCCTCCTCCATTAGTATGCGTCGTGCTCGACCTATATAGGGCACCCAAATTTGCCCTCGGAATGTCATAAGCCCACGACTTTCCGTCACAAACTCGGAAACCTGCCTACTCTCCCGCTCCCTCTTGCGGTTCTACGGTCTCACGGCCTCCACCTAGGCCTCTCGAATGGTATCTAAGACTGAGTCATCACTATCATCCTCATGCACACATCTCAGATCGGAGCACTCACTGCTCTACGTACGGCTCTAGGCGTCGGCTACCACATTAGCCTTGCCCGGATGATATAAGATCTCGCAGTCATAGTCCTTCACCACATCCAACTACCTCCTTTTCCTCATATTTAGGTTTGGCTAATCCATGAGGTACTTCAGGCTCTTGGGGTCCGTATATATGGTACACCGGACTCCATATAGGTAGTGGTGCCAGATCTTGAGGGCGAACACCACCGCTCCCAGCTCCAAGTCGTGGGTGGGATACCTCGTCTCATGAGGCTTCAGCTGCCTCGATGCATATGCTATCACGTGCCCCCTTTGCATCAACACCATACCTATCCCGGGAAGGGCTAACACTGGGGCTTCGCACAATCTCTAGCGAAGGGTCTCAAATGAGGCCTGCTGCTTGGGCCCCCAAGTAAAAGTAACACCCTTCCGGGTCAACCTGGTCAAAGGAATAACAATCTTGGAGAAATCTGTGATAAACCTCGGATAGTAGCCGGCCAAGCCCAGAAAACTCCTGATATCGGACAGGGATCTCGGCTCCTCCCACCTCATAACTGCCTTAATCATGGCCAGGTCGACCAATATTCCATTCTGATTAACGAGGTGTCCTAGGAACTGGACCTCTCGTAACCAGAAATTACACTTGGAGAATATGGCGTAAAGCCTTTCCGTCCTCAGTACTCCAAGGATCTCTCTAAGATGCTCCTCATGCTGCTCTCTGGATCTCAAATACACCAAAATATCATCGATTAACATGATGACCGAACGCTCCAACATAGGCCTACACACTTGGTTCATGAGGTCCATGAATGGTGCTGGTGCATTGGTGAGTCTAAAATGCATCACCACAAACTCATAGTGGCCATAACGAGTCCTAAAGGCGGTCTTCTGGATATCCTCCTCGCAAACTCTCATCTGATGATATCTAGATCTCAAATCGATCTTGGAGAACCAAGACGCCCCCTGCAACTGATCGAACAAATCGTCGATCCTCAGTAGTGGATAACGGTTCTTGACCGTCAGCTTGTTCAACTCCCGGTAATCAATACACATCCGGTATGAACCATCTTTTTTCTTGACAAAATGGATCGGAACTCCACCTGCCTCTCGGCCTGATAAAACCCTTCCCCCAACAGCTCCTGGAGCTGTGAGGATAACTGATGCATCTCTGGTGGCTCAAGACAATAAGGTGCCTTGGCAATAGGCACTGCTCCTAGAACCAAATCAATCTGGAACTCCACCTGCCTCTCGGGAGAAACACCCGACAACTCCTCGGGAAAAACATCTGGAAACTCGCACACTATCAGAACCTCGACGATAGAATTCGGCCTCTCCGTGGTAACCCACATATCCATTACATATGCCAAAAGCCCATACAACCCTGATGTAGACTCTATCTCACTTTGGAAGCAGAGCAGAAAGCTGATCCAGATCTGGTACCCTCGCCATACACAATAAGCACTCCCCCACTAGGGTCTCGTATAGTCACTAACTCACGCTTGTAGTTAATCAAGGCTCCAAAATGGCTAAACCAATCCATGTCCACTATAACACATACATCACCCATCGCTATTGGCACCAGATTTATCGGGAACTCGACACCAAAAATCTCTAATACACATCCTCGGAATACATCAGTGGCAAAAACCACATGCTTGTCGGCTATAGAAACCCTCAGAGGTCGACTCAACATCTCACGTCTGATACCAATGTGACAAGCCCTCGGAGCCTCGGCCTTCACTGGACGACCATCCGTAACGTGTAATGCAGGAGGAGTAGAAGTCTGAACTGATCCCAGAGTGAACCGAGGACACTCAACCTTTTGATGGTCAGTCTGGTTGCAATTAAAGCAAACCAAAAATCCTATGGGGCAGTCTTTCGCCATATGCCCCTCCTTGCCACACTTGTAGCAAATCCCCGCCCGAAAAGATCCCTCATGACTCTTGCTACACTTGCCACAAGTAGTGCGGCCCTTCTGGCCTCCTGATCTCGAATCAGCGGGCTTAGCCCACTTTGTTGCCAACTGCGACTGTGCCGGTCTCCGATCTCTCCCCTGAGACAACACGTCCTCCCTAGTCTGAGTCTCCAGCTCAATCTCTCTCCTCCTGGCATTTTCCTGCAGCTCGACAAATGTACGGTATGACGAGTTTGCCATGAACTCCCGAATATCCCTCATCAAAATGCTTAAATATTGGCAAATGTGTGCTTTCTCAGTGCACACATGCTCAGGGAAGAACAACGCCCTCTCATGAAACATCCTCGTAATCTCAGTCACCAACTCTATCTTCTGCTTGAGAGACAAAAACTCCTGCGCCAAACGTTCCCTCTCCACCGGGGGAACATACTCATCTCAGAACAACTGAGTGAACCTCTCCTATGTCACTGCAGCATGGTCTTTAGGAGTAAAACTGGTAGTCACAAACTTCCACCAGTCCTTCGCCCCTGCGCGAATCTAGTTCATCGCAAATCGAACTCTCAAATTATCAGGGCATGAACACGTAAAAAAACACCCCTCGATTCCGAGATCCATCTCATAGTAGCATTTGGATCCTGTGTCTCATCAAACTCTAGTGGCTTCGTGTTGCTGAACTCCCAAAACAACAAAGAGTCACCTCCATGTGGCCTGGCAACTGCAGCAGCAACCGCCTCAGTAACAACAACATATCGCTCGTCAAATGTCTCAATTAGTGTGGTCTTAATAGACCGAAACATCTCAGGTATCGCCTCTCGAATGGCTGCGGCCACCTCCTTATGAATCATCCTGCGAATCTCATCATCACTCATCCTACTGCTCCCGGGGTGGTGGCGTGTACCCACCATGATGTCTCTGAAACACAAAACAAAATCATCAAATACTCGCTCGATCATATTCACACTCGTTCACCCATCGCTACTTGTTCCTTAGCATCCTAAGGATTCTTACTTGGGTTGCATACATATCTGGTGCTTTCAGTAGTACAGGCCCAATACTACCTTCCACACCAACCTATAGTCACCCCAAGTTCTCCTCCTATGATCCCAGTTCACAAGTAATCTATCTCTCACAAATAGCAGGCTACCCTCTCAGTAGACCTCCCCTAAGCTCATCTAGGTATCTCTTCCAAGATTATCCCTCAACTCAAAACTCTATCTCTAAGTAATTCCTGCTAAATACTCCTACTCAACATATACTCAAGGCAAACATCAGATAGCAGCAACTCCTAGGCTAAGGCATCGCAAATCAGGCAACTCTAGCCCTAACACGAAATACCTAGCCTATCCTCTAGCATGCATTTATATCATCACACAAATATCCCATAACACAATTAAGTAATGGTATTTTGGGAAATCACCGTTCGGGCTATGGCTGATTCTACACACTGCTCCAACTCGCTTTTCTCTTAAAACTTTCTCATTTTTAGAAAAATTTACGCATTTTGTAATTTTTTCTCAAATCCTCAGTTTGAGTCCAGACACACCCGAAGATATATCCGAATCCCTCAAACCAAGGCTCTGATACCAGCTTGTAACAACATAAATTTTCAAACCAAAAATTTTCATTTTTAAAACGCATAAAAACTCATAATATATTTCTCAAAATAATATTGATCAAATGTCAACACAAATCCACATAAATTGTCACTATCCTGGAATCATTCACAAGGTCTCGAATCGGTTTGTATAATCAAGCCGGTGCCTTCCCGTGATCCTACGAGGTACTTGAAACACATAACACATAACACAGTAAGCACGAAGCTTAGTGAGTTCCCCAAAATACCACACATAGCTCATTAGCCTCTTATGACTATACTCAGATAAGACCCTCCAGTCAATGTGTCTCAGTGGAACCCTCCGACCCCATAGCTCGGATGGACCCTTCGGTCCTAACTCAGTAAGCTCTGAATAATACACAACATAAATCATAAAGACATGATGTAGGGTATCTCAATACTCAATATAGACACATAAGACTCTCCGGTCACACAAAGGTTACCACTCTAGGTAAGTATAGTGAGAAGACTCACCTCGTAAGTAAGCAAGTAAATAATCTCGTACACGAATCTCGAACTAGCCTCTGCCTAATATAAAAGATAATTATCTCAAATTAACATTTAATTCACGACTCTAAGTAAACTAGGTTATTCTCTCTCTAAAACTCTTGGAATGGGTAAAAGATCATTTTATCCCTCCATGGTCCCCATAACCCCTGCCTTGACCAAAACCCTAAAGTCAACAGAAGTCAACTGCCCATGTTGACCTGACTCGCCGAGTGCATCTATGTGAGTTGCTGAGTCCCCCGTGTTCCTTCAGAACATCGCGAAAACCCAACTTAACTCGTCGAGTTGTCTCATCAACTCGCCGAGTTACCCATGTCCAGACTCATCGGGGAAAACCCTACCCGACTCGTCGAGTCAGCTCATTGACTCATCGAGTCCCTTAAGTCAAATTATGATTCAGACGTTTTAAGTTAGAACCCATGTCCCATACTCCAGATCTGACTTCCTAAGGGTCGATTATGACGTAAAGCTTCGATCTTTACGTTCATGCATGACATATTTGCTCCATAATGCCAATTAGCTCCAAGAAGGATTAGATGCACAAGATCTTATCTCCAGCTCAATAAAGTTTGGGTGTTTGGACTTACAAGACCTCCTACACTCTAGATTTGAGGTTTCAACCTCAAATCATGCTCAAGGGACTCAAATGACACAAAAAGGAATGGGAGAAAACCCTAGAAACTCCCTAAACCAAGATCTCATAAGGAAATGATCAAGTTAGCATCTTTTTACCTCCAACTGAAACAAAAATCTGATGAACCTCTAGATCCACAGCCTCCTCTTGATCCAAGCTTTGATACTCTCTTCTTCTCCTTTAAAAGTGCACTGATAACCACAAGATTAGCTCCTCTCTCACTCTCTAGCTCAAGTGGACGATTAGGGTTTCTATCAAGGGTGTAAGGTGACTGGTGAGGCGGAAATGAGGGCTTAAAGCCTAGGTCACAAACCCGGGGATTTAGGGTTTCCCCACGCAGCTCAAACTCGGCGATTCTACTATCTGACTCTTCGAGTCGGTCATTAAACCTACATGACCATTCCAACTCTACTCGACGAGTCAGACACATAAGTCATTGAGTCACTCATTAAATCCCAAAAATAAATAAATAAATAAATAAATGTAATACATGGGAGTCGGGATGTTACAATATCTCCTTCATATGAACTCGAATTTCTACGAAAATTTATATTTTCAGGATCATATCGATGTATACTTTAAGAATATATATATATATATATATATATATATATATATATATATATATATATATATATATATGTGTGTGTGTGTTTTGGTACACTTAATTTTATGATTTATGCATGATTCGTTTGATTTTTTTTTTTTTTCTTAATAAGAAACTTATATTATATAGTTTGCAGCGTGCACAACTATAGTTTATCCTATTCAAGGATTTTAGTTTGAATAAATTTTACTTATTATGCGTATCCCGAATTTGCAGACATTATATTCCTAAAGGCGATTTCAATATCAATATCAGAATGTCGCTTTTTAGAAGCGTCGGCGAATCGAGCTAATATTGTCTCGAAATATGATTCTTTCTCTTGTGCACATTGATCTTTTAGGTTGTAGCCTTGTCATTGTTGTCATGTTTCCCTTTTATCTTTCTTGTATTCTTTCATATGGCTAGAAACGGGAGGTGCAATTTTTTTTAAGGCTTTCTTTAATTTATTTTTCTCTCTGGTTTATTTGGAAGGATATAAACATGCTCACATTAAACAAGGTGATGTGGACTCTCAAAATACAAAGATTCAAGTTTTGCTTTATGATGGATTAAACATAGGTTAAAGTTAAATTCACGAGACTAGTGTATTTGGATTGATTCTTGTATGAAAAATTTTATTTTGTAATTGTTTCTCTAATGCATCGCTAGAGATTTTTTGTGTTTTATATCTCTACATCCGTTCTAAAAAAAGTTTTAGTCGAATAGATAGTAGCTTTATTGGTTTCTTAATAAATGTTTTTGCTGGTTATTTTTTCGAAATTTCCTAAGACTACATTGTGTGGAGAGCATTTTGCCATTGGTATAACCGATGTGACACTTTTGCCGGCGGTGAACACTGTCCCACCTTTTGTTTTTTTTGCCAGCAGCAATCTGTCGGAGGTAATATGTTGCCGGTGGAGAGTTGGACTGTTGGAAGAGAGTGTCACTGTTGGACATTTGTTTTTTTTTAAAGATAAGTAATATATATATATATATATATATATATATATATATATATATATATATATATATATATATATATATATATATATATATATATATAGTTAGGTTCATATACCACCATTATATTTTGTGATACAAAAGACGCAATTCTAACCATTCATTTTATAAATAAAAAATCATTTTTAAAATTCAAAATAATTGAAAATTTTTGAAATTTTCTTTTAAAATATTATTTTTGTCACTTTTTTATGTAAAATAAATAAATAAAATAAATAAAAAAATTACTGTTTTTTGAAATATCTATGAAATAATCTAGTAGGATATTATAATATTTTACATATCTGACAAATTTACTAGAATACTAGAATATTCTAACATTCTAAAAATCACATTGGAATATTTACAGTGTAATATTCTGTTAGAATATTTAACGTATTTAAAATAAACGGTAATTATTTTTAGGTACAAAAAATGACGAAAATAATAATTAAAAAAAGAATTTTCGGATTTTTCTTTTTATTTTGCATTTTAAAATTATTTTTAAATTGCGTCTCATGGTCTCACAAAGTTAACATGGTCTCAAATGAATCTAAATCTATATATGAAAATTTTTCATCTCTTGAATAATTTAATTTACCTATTGAATTACTATTTTGGTGATGTATGAACATGCTATTATGTAGTATAAATACCCATCAAATATAAAGAAAAAATCACATTATCTTGAATACAATTTTCTAAGTATTCAATAATTCGCTCAAATCTTCTTCTTTTATTTTAAAATATTTTAGTTTAGTTTTATTAGTTTTAGTTTTAATTACGTCAAATTTATAACACCTTATTAGCATGAAAACTCTAATCAAGTGGATATCACATCTATCCTATTATAGGTATGTATTATTAATAAAAATGGTATTTATTATAAAACAACCATTATATTAAAAGTAATAATGTCTTAAGAAAAATTATTCGTTATTAATGATTGATGATATTTATTTATTTTTGCCAAACCATTATTTATGTATTCTAACTTTTATTTATGCATTTACATTATGAAACTAATTTTTATTTATGTATACTAACATTTAAATTATGCAACTAATTGTTATGTATACTAACGTTTGTTTATAAATACCAATGTTTATTTATTTATAGTTTAGATATTGTTAATAATTTTATTTTAACATTTACTAATATTTATTTATGTTTCTAATTAGTAAAACTGTACCGAGTAAAATTATGTACTAATTATAAGTTTTATTAAATGATTTATAATATGCATATACATATATGTAATATATATACACAACGGCTATGTACATGCAACGATTATAAACAACAAAAACAACGGCTATATTTTATGATATAAATAACATCAATATCATATTTCTTTTGTACCAAAAAAAAGGAGTACATTCTCTCAATTTTTAAGGTTATCAAGATCAAAATGATTCATCCAGTTGTGATTCTCGCAACTAGAATGACTATAACACTTGGCTTCCTAAGTTTCAATCTTATACCAGATGTATTTTATCCTTTCTCTGTCTTATATGGGATGATTCTTCTCCCGTTTCTGTTTTGTGCAATACAAATTGAAATATATAGATTTTAATTTTCATCTTGTTATTTTGTTTAAAATTTATATTTACAATATGTTCAACATTGCAAAGCTCGAGTTTGCAACATTTGAAGTTAGTGGGAAAAACTATGTGTCATGGATGATAGATATAAAAATGCATCTCGAATCCATGAGAATCTAAAATGCTATAAATGAATTGAAAAATTGTTTGGCACAAGACAAGACGAAAGAACAAGTTTTCCTTCGTAAGCATATGGATGAAATGTTTAGATTTGAATATCTTGATATTACTGATCCAACTATTCTATGAAATATCTTGAGAGAAAGATTTGATCATTGAAAGGAAGTTATACATCTAAATGCTAGAGATGAACGGAGAACACTAAGGTTTTAAGACTTTAAGAGAGTAAATGAATACGACTCAACTTTGTTCAGAATATGTTTGCAACTAAAGTATTATGGACAAAAAGTTACTGATGAAGATATGTTGGAGAAAACTCACCCCACGTTTCATTCAACAAACATTAGCTTGATGTAACGCTATCATTTGAAAAAGTTCACAAAAGATTATGAGTTGAATACATGTCTACTTGTCGTAGAGCAAAGCAATGAACTCATGATGAAAAACCATGAATCTCTTCCAACATGAACAGTAGCACTCCGTGAAGAAAATTCTATAAATATTGTTGGTCATCGAAACAACACATGTGGGCGAGGGTGTGGTCGTGGTTGAGGACGAGGCCGTGGCTACTTTAATTGAAACCAAAGCCATAATCAGAACCATAATTTTGGTCGTGGACAAGGTAATAATCGTGGTTATGGCTAGAAAAGGAACAATTACCAATCTTCACAAAGAAACAATGTCCATACACAAGATAAGGCCAAATTGGAAAGGTATGATGATGGGACATCACAAAAATATGAGGGATCATGTTATAGACGTTGTAGCACATGCCATTAGTCAAGGACCTGTCGCACATCTGCACATCTTTGACAAATTTATAACGAGTCCATTAAAGGAAAAGTAAAAGAAGCAAATCTCATTGATAAAGTTGAATGCACTCCGCTAAGTATTGCTGATTTTTGCAATGACATGGAAGACAAACTAAAAATTTCTATTATTTTTCTAGTAAACCTATTTTTTCTTTTGTTGTTTTTCATGTAATGTATTTCCTACAATAAATGAACTTTCTTTACAATAATTATTATGATTATGTTTATTGGCTTATTATTTCTGTCATACGTGAAGTTTAATATGAGTCCAAATGGATAATGGAGATCTTTGTATAGCAGATAGTTGTAGTACGCATACTATTATAAAATAAAAAGAAATATTTTTCAAAATTACTACCAACAAAAATATTCATACATACAATATTAGGTCCTGCGGACTTGATAGAGGGAATTGAGAAAGCCCATTTTATATTACCAAATAGTACAAGCTTTTATATAGAAAATTCCTTATTTTCTCCAAAAGTCTAATAGAAACTTACTAAGTTTCAATGACATATATTTCAAAATATATGACACAAAATAGTGAAAAATGAAAATAAGAAATATATGTATATTATTGACAAAAACCATGTGCTTGAAAAATTACCAACACTTGATTATGGTATGCATTATACATATATACATATGATTGAATCAAACATGGTACTCAAATAAAAACATTGTGATCCTGGGACATTTAGTTTATGGCATGATAGGTTGGGCCACCCAAGATTAATAATGATGCGAAGGATAATTGATAATACGAATTAGCACCCATTAAAGGACCATAAGTTCCCTCAATCTAGTAGCATAAGACTATGTACATATTGTTTCCTTGGGAAGTTAATTATAAAACATTCTCCAATGAAAGTTGAAAAGAGTCACCTAGATTTCTAGAAAGAATTCAAGGTGATACATGTGGACCAATTCATCCACCATATGGACCATTTAGAAACTTTATGGTCCTAATAGATGTATCCAACAAATGGTCTCATGTTTTCCTATTATCAACTCGTAATATGGCATTTGCAAAGTTTCTTGTTGAGATTATTAAATTAAGGGAACATGTCCATCTTTATACTGTCAAAAGAGTGAGACTTGATAATGTTGGTGAATTTACTTCACTAGAATTTAAGGATTATTGTAGGTCTATAGGAATTGTTGTTGAGCATGCAGTTGCTCATGTACACATACAAAATGGTATAGCTGAATCACTGATTAAACGTCTTCAGCTAATAGCTAGACCATTGATAATGAGGACCATACTTCCCGTTTCTCTTTGAGGCCATGAAATATTACATGATGGATCATAGATACGCATGAGACCAAGTTCATATCATGTATATTCTCCCCTATAACTTGCTTTTGGTCAAGAGCCAAATATGTCCCATTTGAAATTTTTTAGGTGTGTAGTATATGTCCCTATTGCACCACCATAACGGAGAAAACTGGGTCCTAGAAGAAGGTTGGGAATATATGTTGGTTATGAGTCAGTCTTTATAATAAGATTTCTTAAACCTTTAACAGGTGATGTTTTTACAGCACAACTAGTTGTTTGCCAATTTGATGAGGCAAATTTTCCTTCATTAGGTGCCGTGGGGGAGAAAAGAACATTCTAGAAAAGGATGGTTCATGGAATGATCCTTCTTTATCACATCTTAACCCCCACACAAAGCAATGTGAAATGGAAGTTCCAAAGATAATGCATTTCCAAGAAATGGCAAATCAATTGTCTGATACATTTACTGACCTAAAAAGGCTGATACATTTACTGACCTAAAAAGGGTGACTAAATCATATATACTAGATGTTAATGTTCCAGCTCGAATTTAAACTCCATATGCACAATCTAATGATAAAGTCACTCAAGAGTCTAAAACACGCCTGAAGTATGGAAGACCATTTGGCTATGAGGACAAGAACCCACAAAAAAGAAGATGAGTAGAAAATGCACTAAATCATGAGGAAAGTGTTCATGGAGAAACATGAAATATCAAAATTCCGCTAGGAAAGGAAGATGTTGCAGTAAATGATGATAAAACAAATAGAATATGTGGCCAAAATGAAATTGATAATATAAGCGCAATATTTTCTTATTTAGTTTCATGTGATACTATGAATAATAATCTTGAACTACAATCTGTCGTTAAATGTCAAAGATGATATTATTGGGCTAAATGGAAGGAGGCTTTACAAGTTCAATTAAATTCTCTTAACAAGAGAAAGTTTTTTGGGGTGATTATCCTCACACCATGAGTTGTGAAACCAATAGGGTATAGATGGATCTTCATACAAAAAAGAAATGAGAAAGAAGACATTGTAAGAAACAAGGCTAGGCTTATGGCTCAAGGTTTCTCTCAAAAACATGGAATTGATTATGTGGAAATTTATTCACTGGTAATGGATGTGACTACTTTTAGATATTTAATCATCTTGGCAGTCTCTGAAAATTTAGAGATGTGTCTTATCGATGTTGTTACAACTTGTATAGATCACTTGATAGTGATATCTATATGAAAATCCCTAAACGATTTAAAATGCCTGAAGCATTAAGTGCAAAAACCAATGAAATGTATTCTATAAAAATGCAAAGATCATTATATGGGTTAAATAAATCTATATGTATGTGGTAGAATCATTTAGGCGATTATTTGACAAGTAAAGGTTTTAAAAATAACACTATCTGTCCATGCGTATTTATTAAGAAAACAACATATGGGTATGTGATTATAGCGGTCTATGTTGATGATCTAAACATCATTGGAATGAATAAGGAAATCCTAGAAGCGACTGAACTTTTAAAGAAAGAATTTGAAATGAAAGATCTTGGAAAAACCAAATATTGACTTGGTTTGCAGATTGAGCATATGCCTAATGGAATACTTTTGCATAATCAAATTATACTTAAAAGGTTTCAATATGGCCAATGCCAATTCTTTAAGCACCCAAATAGTTATTAGATCATTAAGTATTGACAAAGATCCATTTCTTCTTCACTGCAAAGAAAATGAAGAAGTTCTTGGTCCAGAAGTACCATATCTAAATGCAATGGGGGCTTTTATGTATCTTACCAATTGTACTACACCCGACATTTCTTTCTCTATAAAATTACTAACAAAGTTCAGTTCATCCCCAATAAAAAAATATTGGGATGGAATCAAAAATATTTTTTGATACCTTCGAGGAACTACTAATTTAAGGTTATTTTATAATAATGATTCAAAACAAGGTTTGATTGGTTATGCAGATGCATGCTAGTTATCTGATCCTCATAAAGCTAGATCTCAAAATCGATATGTATTCATGAACCGAGGCACCGTAATTTCCTGGAGTTCTCAAAAGCAAACACTTTTCACCACATCCTCAAATATTGCTGAAGTAATTACACTAAATGAAGCTAGTAGAGAATGCACATGGTTAATATCGATGAGACAACTCATTTTGTCTTCATGTGGAGTAGATAAAGATAAAGTTCCAACTTTAATTTATATAAACTAACCATGTGTCACTCAAATGAAAGAAGGATATATCAAGAGCGACACGAAAAAACATATGCCTACAAAGTGTTTTGAGTAGATTCAAGAGCTTAAAAAAGATTAGAAGGTTTTGATAGAATATGTTCAATCCAAAAACAATATAGCAGACCTCTTCACGAAAGCATTTCCTACTACAATCTTCAAAAAACATGTACATGGCATCAAAATGCGACATGTGTGATATTGCTATATTTATACATATGTTTTGGCATTATTTTAATACATTTTAAGCTATATTTTGGTTATTAGCAAAGATATTTGGTACCTGTTGAGTTAAATTACATTTTGCAACCAAATATGACATTCTTGAGGAAAATGGACCAAAATCGACAAAAACCGAAACCTGGAAGGACTGGAGCTGAGCTGGGAGCTTAATGAAGTTTAAAAGAAGAGAAAATTAACTTAAATGCATGATCACAATGTGACAATTACTTCTCGTGACATGAATGTAGATTCTTCTAGAAGATAACTATGCATAATGCAGTTTCCTTGCCGAACACGAATTATGTCGAGCTCACGATGTGAGCCAATACTGCTCACGATGTGAGAAGAAATATTTGGAAACTATAAATATTCCTTTGCAGATCGACTTTTAAAGAGGTTGGATTTGATATTTTGAGATATAATCAATTTTAGAAGCCAAAAATCTGCGAAAAACAACCCTTTAGAGGAGAGAACAATTGGATGAAGATTTGAAGATTACACACCACATTCAGTTTGCATTAGTTTAACAATGTTGAATTGTTATGTTTTTGTGTGCTTATTTTCTGCTATGAATAGCTAATCATCAGGCTTTCGTTTAGTGTATATGAACCCTAATAATATGTGATAGTTTCTTATATTGGATTTTATGAAGTTGGTTAATGCATATGTTTGATTATTATTACCTAGCATGTTAAAGTTTTCATCTTTGTTGCTTAGAATCAAGTTAAGTGTAATTTAATGACCATTTGAATTTCATGAACTTTTTTACCTAGTAGTTTATGATCATTAAATTGCTAGAGCTACGGTTAATCATATCTTAGATTAAGTAATAAAGGCAACAAATGTAACTGTGTCGGAGAACATTAATTTGATCATAATTGTGTTTAGCTTAGATATATCTTACATTGCCCAATTATCATTAATAATCAATTCTGTGTTTTCTTGTGTATGATCATTACATAGTATTTCATAAATTGGTGAAAATATTAGGAGATCAGATCAAGACTGCTAATTACATCTAAATTGTTAACTAACTGAATAAATCCATACTTAGAAACTACACATAGTAAAAGGGGTATTTTGAAACTTAACAGAAGTGTCTTCTAAATCTTGATTACAATCGTTTGTGCTTAGTTTTAAGTTAATCTTAACTACAAAAATCAAATAAAAACCACCTATTCAATTATTGGCTTTATATTATTTTTTAGTAATTATATTATTAGCTAAATCCATTCCCTATGATTGACACACGACGTAACCAAGGTATTATATAATCTAACTAGGTACACTGCCTATAAGTGCATAATTTAGCTAAGTAGTTAGGCTTATAAATTTAAAGCTAGATAGGTATATAAAGTGCACACATCAAAGTTTTTGGCGTCGATGCTGGGGAGCGACTATTTTAGTTCTTAATTTAATTGCTTAAGGTTAATCAATCATTTTTTTGGGATAAAAACTGCAAAAGTTAATTTTCTGCAAAAAATACTTTTCCTGTTTGTTCAGTTCTCACGACGTGAGGGATATACCTCACAAAGTGAGTTCAATGCTTCACAATTTTTCGTTTATTTTCTTTCTATTTCCTTCTACGCATATTTTTCTAGTTTTGTTTTAACATGTAATATGGCGGGCATGACGACCATGTCAATGGATGAGTACAAGCGACGTATGAGGAACGACAACAGATGGGGTCTTGATCCACCAAAAATCCCTACTACCATTTTATGGGAAAGAGTACGAGGATGCTTATGAGCATATATAAGCGGTGGTGGAGATTTCAACTTACTTTAATGAACCAAACGTGAGTAAAGATGTGGTGATGCTTCAACTTTTACCGGTCACATTGAACGGTGAAGCTAAGGAATGATTAAAGTCACTTCCTTTTGGAGCAATCACGACATGAGCTGATTTTAGGACCGAGCTCACAAACCAGTTTACCCCTCTTTCAAAAGTGGAAAAGTTGAAGAGAAATATCTAGAATTTCCAACAATTAGAGGGGGAGTCGTTTTATGAAGCTTAGGAGCGTTACAAGAGATTGTTGCGACATTGCCCTCAACATGACTTCAACATGCAACAAGAAATCTCGATATTTTGTGATGGAGTCAATGTGTGCACTTGCCAACTTCTAGACTCTCAAGGGACCATGAAAAGGAAGGATCCAACAACGAATAAAGCTTTGATTAAAGAATTTGCTAAGCATTCCAGAGAGTATCACAACTCAAAAGAGGATTTCACCAATGAAAAATCAAGTTAATATGGAGGTCAAGATGCTTTATGTATAGTAATTGCAAAACTCAATGCAATGGAAGAGAAGATCACAAAATTAGGTGGATCTATTCAAGATAAATGCGGAGCTTGTGTGGGACCCCATTCTATTAAGGATTGTGAATTGGAGTATATGAGAGATCAAGATACAAAAGAAATTCAACAACTAAAGCATGATCTCTACCAAATAGAACAAGTCCAATCCAAAAAAATAAATGCTCTCGAATCAATGTTATTTAGATTTATGGAAGCTAACAAAAAACGACATGATGCTACAAATGCAATACTTTAGGATCAACAAGCATCTATCATGAGCATCTACATGCAAGTTGGGAAATTAATGAAACTTCTATAAGAAAAGCTACCATATTCACATTCACGAAAAGCCGAGTCAATCCAAATCACTCAAGTCATAGTCGTTTATGCAGAAGAAAAGCAAGAATTGGTGCATATGGGGTCCTTAAAGAAAAGTATGATCAGTCACTCGAAGTAAAACTGAAAGAAGAATAAGAGCATCAGGCAGCTGCCCAGTTGACATGACGTGTAGGCAATAATGTCACGTCATGGGCGATAAAAGAAGATTATGATTTTTTTAATAGTTGAGCCATATCGACCACCTCTCTTTTTTCCATCTCGTGTCAGTGCAAATATAGTAAGGCATGAACATACGAAGTTCCTTAAACATGACAAGCTTGAAGATGTTAAAGAGGAAGAATGGGAAGAGCCTTTACCTAAAAAGCAATCAGAAAATGAAGTAAATCATTCGACACCTCCAGTTTCAACGCCTATGATTTTTGAGGTGTTTGTTCTTACAAGAACATCAGATCCAGTCACAACGTTGGTTAAAGAAAATGGATAAGAGATGAGAAAGACAGAAATTGATCAAGAACAAAATGAGAAATTAATTACCAAGAAGGAGTTAGAAAAAGAGGAACAAAAAGAAGATGAGAATACAAAAGGGCAAGATAGGGGATTAAAACGTAAGCTTGAAGAAAACGCCACTCAAAGAAAGAAAGAGAACTCGAAAAAGGCTTACTTAAGGCGGGTTCAAGCATACAAAAGAAGATGGAAGGAGCAGCAGGAGAGCCCATTCCCACCCGCAACAACATAGGGTAGGAAGGAGTCCAGCTCACGACTCCTCAAAATGAAGCATTTCTTGGGAGGCAACCCGAGCTCGATTTGCATTTTCTTTTTCCTTTTCTTTTTATTTTGTTTTGCATTTTCATTCAATTTTTTTTAGGATAAGTCCTCTTAGTCATCTTTAATTTTTAAAAGGAAAGCAAAAAATCATGTTTGGGATTATTTTCAAGAGTGGTAAAAAATTTTAACGGGAAAAATATAGTTTTTGGTCAAAATTCTTGAAATCACAACATGGGATTAAGCACCACGATGTGGGAAATATATAAAACCCATTCTTTTCAATCCGATAAACACTCACGATGTGAGCTCCAATGCTCAGGACATGATCTTTAAAATGGTGGGGGGGGGGGGGGGGGGGGGCAGACTTATACACAACTACTAACATTTAGCTATCCTTGTTTACAATACCAATCACAAACGAGGTCCCCACACTTTGATTTTATTCTGAAAAGTCTTCTAAATTTCGTGTTACATCTTCAACACAGGTAAGATTCCCATGCTCTATTACGCTAATTTTATTTATTTTAGTTGTTAAGGAGTTAGGTATTGTTCTTCAGATGCAAATGTCAAAATTGGTTCTATATTTAGTGGAATTGTGACTGCATGTGTGTTTAATGGACTTATATTTATAGCTTAAGAAAACCCCAATGTTTGTTTTGGTTTGATTTTACCTCGATAATATCTAATTTTGTTTTTCGCGTTGGGCTGAACTCACGACTTGAGCTCTAATGCTCACGACGTGAGAACTGGGTTGATCAATTTCTGTGTTTTTTGTGAATTGCTAATTCAATAGTTTTTCTTTTGGGTTTGTTTGCTGATTATTTTATATGTTAAATAGGTCCTAAAACGTCTACTAAGAAGTTCCAAGGAGCTTTCAAGAGCCTTCATCCTTTTTATGATTTTTCGGAAGATCTACCGCACGAGATTTACAACTACACAAACAAATTAGGATGGCTTTACAGCAGGGAATATGCCATTTCTCGCATCCACCGCCTAGTATCATTTTCCATTAACCATAAAAAGCATGGGGATAAAGTGACAAGCTTGAACTTGTTTTTTGTATGGTGTATTATTGTGATTGGAGTTTGTTGCAATATCCCATATTTTCCTACACATTATTTGGGGACCAAAGCAGTTAGCTCAAGACCTGGAAGCCCAATAGTAAGTGAGCACTTTGTCACCCGATTGGCGAAATCATATGACCTGTTCGTGCCAAGATTGACTCGTTCTTTCACGTGCATCATGGAAAGTAATCTTACCTTGAGTTTTTTGGAGTCAATGAGTGTTATTGTGAATACGGGCACAAACTGGAGCATGCCGGCCGATGATGAAGTTGTGCCACTTGAACAACCCTAAGATCAGCCAAGACAACGGGGGTGTAGAAATGTGAGGAGGAGAGGAGAGAGTGGTCAACCTCAACAACAGTTTCAGGAGGTTCCTGTTGGCGGTGTACCCACCAACACATTTTGAATTCAGGTTGGTACTTATCTAGACAATCCTTTTTTTGGGGGGGTGTAAATTATGACACCCACTCTATAGACGTAATATTTTCACATTTCCATATAGAGCGTCCACCCACCATGCCACCTTACTATCCTTATATATCGACTTGGGCAGAGCTTTGGGCATCGGGACAACATGATAGAGCCAGACCTAGTGGAGCACATGGAGACGATGATGATGATGCATGGCAATTTATTTATCCCTTTATTAGAGTTTTTATTTTTATTCTTAGTTTATTTGGTGGGTTTTAATGTTTTCTTACTTTTAATTTGGTTTGTTGAAAATTATGTAACCAAATGATGATGTTGTTTTCTTTTTGCAACCTAGGAGTTTGTTTTTTTTTGCAGAATTTGTATTTATCGATAAAAAATGATGAGAAAAGAGAGAAGCCGAGAGCGTTAGACTTTTAAAGCCAAAGACCACACTTTTTGATAAGTATGCGGTGACACTCATGTGAAAGTTTAGAGAAGAAAGGAAATAGTGCAGAAAATATGGTCTTAAAAATAACTCTTAACGACTTAAGTGGGAATTAGAGTTTACACAACTTGAAGATTCAAAAGAAGACATACATTATGCTTTGGATCAGTTCTCACGACGTGAGTTCTCTACTTCACATCGTGAGCAAGGTTTTTATTCACGATTCAGACATTTAGTTCCAGACTTACGTCGTGGCTTTCGAAACTCACGACGTTGGGTATTAGAAAATGGTGTTTTTGTCTTTCCTTTCAACCAGAAAATGTTGCGTATGCTTTCCCACATTATGATGCATTACTTTGAGGATTTTAGGCACCACGCTTTTCGAAGATGCGAGTTTTTGGTTTACACTTTTAGTCGAAAAATTTGCAAAGTGGCTACGAAAGTTCAATTCAGATACAAATTCAAGATGTCCAAGCGTTTCCACACACTTTCAGGATTCGATCTCGCCACTACTACCTTAGGGAAGTCTGTTCCTTTTTATACATCTTTATTTAAGTGTGGGGTTGAATATAGGAATTCAAGCATACTGATGAAAAAATGACTAGGATTTAAAAAAATATTAGAAAGATTTGAAATAATAAACTAAAACTGAATTTAGTTAAAAGTTGTTGTGTTCAGATCTAGGTTGCTAGTGTTGTGTGGGATGATGCGATGAGAGTTGTAATGCTTATTTTATCCAATATATGTTCTAGTGTATTTTTAGCTTCCCTATCCTAGTGAAATCATGGAACAAAAACACGACCTTGCTTAGTTTGAGGGCCATAATATTTTTAGCATCATGTACCAAAAATGTATCCAGGATATAGTGACCCTGATTATGATGGCATGTGCGTAATTGAAAAGATCTAGTGAATCATGCAAGCTTCAAGAACACAAGGAGTAAACAAAACCATTTAAGCTCCATTAGAATAGTAAGAGTACAAGTGGTTTTTTTTCTTTCTCTCACTAAAATAACACTCACAAAATGGGTCTTACAGGTTCTTACATTACATGGGAGCCACGCACTTCCTATTTATAGGAAAGAATAAACCCATTACACATCACAAAAGGGTAAAACACGTCCAATAGAAACTTCTCACCCTAACATTCTCCCCCAAGGAGAACAAAACCCACTTTGGGTGACCCTGATTATGATGACATGTGTGGAATTGAAAAGATCTAGTGAATCATGCAAGCTTCAAGAACACAATGAGTAAATAAAATCATTTAAGATCCATTAGAATATTAAGATTACAAGTTGGTTTTGTTCTTTCTCTTACTAAACTAACACTCATAAAATAGGTCTTACAAGCTCTTAGATTACATCGAAGCCACTCACTTCCTATTTATAGGAAAGGCTAAACCCATTACACATCACAAAATGGTAAGCCACATCCAAGGAGAACTTTCCACCCTAACATTCTCCCCCTCAAGGTTAGGATTGGATGTCTCGACTTCAGTTTCCAAATGAGCTTGCGCGATCAAGACTAATTCCCCCTCGAAGTAATACCGGTCTTCAAATATGCAAATGAATACCCGAGAAGCTTCGAATACCCATATCTACATTCTCCCTTTTTTATAATCAACAAGTGATTATAAAACCCACAAAAGATGAGAAGTGCTCGAGGCATAAACTTGACGAATCTCCCCCTCGATGTTTGCCAAAAATGCAACCGCTAAAAACAATCACGAAAAGCAGAGAAAATTTTCCAAATTTTGTGAAAATTTTCGACCTTTGGTTGAAAGTTGCAAGAATTTCGAAAACTGGGTATAAAGTTTTAACATTGCAAATTCTATAGGGACCCGTTGCAACAAAACAACCTCCAATGCGAAACTTTACCCCAATTGCAAATCTGGGCATAAAGTGTTGATTCGCAAACTATAGGGACCTGATGCGAAAATATTCTCATTTCTCAGAATTTTTGGCCCAAATGCGAAATTGGGTAAATTCTGCCAACTTGCGAAAACTACAGGTATGCGAAATGGAAACTTTGCATTTTCCTCATTTTATGATCCATAGCGAAAGTGGGTAAAAACCCTACACATCGAAAATTGTTTGTCTGGAAAGAACACCAGTTGAAATTGACTCCATCAACATTGTCAATACCCAAGCACTTCGACTAGGGGCATGTTCGGCAAAACTAGCTGGTAGCGGGTAGCTTGTAGCAGGTAGCAGGTAGCTTGTAGCATTGTGTTAAACGCTACATGAAGCAACATTTGGATTTGGAGCGTTTTGATTAAACTAAATTCTAGAAGCTTGTAGTGCCAAACGAGGCTTTTGTTTTAAATGGAGCGTTTTGTCAAACGCTAAAAGCTAGAAGCTCTCAAACCCTCCAAAACGCTCTGTGCCGAACACGCCCTAGAACGATATTATCTAACCAAAATCAAAATTAGCTTTACCCTCCAAACATTTAATTCCTTTTATTATAAGAATTGAATATCCCTTCAACCTTTTTTCATCCAACAAGAAATGAGATATCAAATCAAAAATTCAATTTTGACTTTTTCACAGTTTGACTTTTCTTTTGAATCGACTCTAAGAGAACGATCCCAAATCAATATCAGTCAAAAGTAATCTCGACTCCAAACAACTAAGTTTTGACTTCCAATTTCGACTTCGGTGAACATAAAATTTTGAAAACAAAATACATTAGTCGAAATCAAATTCGATTTACATCAGTCAAAATTGCAAAATACATATTCGACTCCAATAGACACGTTTGATTTTCAAACAACTCCAATGAACATCGGATGCAAACAACATCGAAATCGATTCTAGTCCACATCGAAAATTTGTTTGACTCAACCGAACACAAGTCAAATTTCAATTCGAACTCAACTTGAATCAAGTTCTGATTCATTCAATTCTGACCTTCTCTAATGCGAATGAGAGTTGGACTGAACGAATAAATAAAATATTAAAATTTTTTGGGCTCAACAATTTTGGATATAATATGGAACAATTGATATAGATCATGAACAGTTAATATTCAATTATTGGGTTTGAATGTGGATTAACAATTAATGATCAGTAATGGATTTTGTTTTAGGCTTAATCTAAACAAAAAAAATAGATAAAAAAAGGGGTTCAAACGAATAGATCTAACGAGACAAAACGATCAAAAATGAAAAACGAAACACACGATTTAAAAAAAGTGATTAAATTCGAGTTTTGAGAAAAACCTTGGTCGTTCATCTTCGATCTCAACATGAATTTTTCAGAATCCATTTGAGAATGCGAGTAACCTTCTGAATGATTATTTTTCTATTCGCAACAGTTGAATCAATCATTGAAGATCTAGGTTCTTTTGTTGGAACAAGAAAGTAGCTAATCTTCACATTGTACCACCCATTATGTGTGTTGTACAAACCGTTCTTCATGTTCTTCAATAATCTAGCATCATATTCATAAGAATCATCAACACTTTTGGGATTGGAATTCAAATTCATTGCAAAACTTGATGATTGTTGCTTTGGAAACCAAATTTTCTTCATAGATTTCGGCTTCATGACAACATTTGAAGATTTTTTTCATTGAAACCCAATTGTTTTAGCTTTTGATCTTCTTCTTCTTTTTCTTCCTTTTCATCTTTTTGGATCTTGAAGATTTGAATTCAAGAACAACTTCATTCTTGACAACTTCAACTTTGCAAGTTTGAATCAAATCTTTTGGAGTTTGATACATTTGAACTTCTTGGATTGAAGGATTTCGATAAGGCACCATTCATTCAAACGAATCACAAGAATTCAAGCATTCATCGGTTTGAACTCCAAATTGAAAGAAAAACTTTCACATCTTCATCAAAATCACATTGAATTCCCATTTCTTGAAATTCAAGAACCTTAAGAGCATGAAGATCATTTAGGTCTTTAATAACAGAAACATATTCTTTATCGAATAATTCTATTTCTTTTCCTTTCTTCTAATTCGCACTCCAATATAATATGTTCATGTAAATTTGAATCAAACAATCAATCATATTAAGAGGTTGAATTATCAACTTTCCTTGATTATCTTTCAATCCTCCATAAGAAATCAAAGTTTCCTATGAAATCAACCTGCCTTTCAACAATAACCCATAAAATTGTTTCTCATTAACATTGTATTTGACATCTTTAATCATTATGATCCAAGAATCATAAGCCAAATACACCATGACCATAAGAACTTGAAAATTTTCTAGAGAGAGAAAGTGAATATGAATGAAATCTCTAGAGAGAGAAAGTGAAACAAACAAGTATTCTAGAGAAAGAAACTCAAATTTTGGATCAAATCAAGGAATAAATTCGATTTCTAGAACACAAACTTTCTCAATCATGAAGAACTCTCCAACAATGAAGATTCACTCAAATCATGTAGTCATCATGGATCAATTCTTGAGAGCTTCAAGAACACCCACTCTGATACCAATTGTGTAGTGACCCTGATTATGATGACATGTGCGGAATTGAAAAGATGTAGTGAATCATGCAAGCTTCAAGAACACAAGGAGTAAATAAAATCATTTAAGCTCCATTATAATAGTAAGAGTACAAGTGTCACACCCCGAAAACCGAAGGCTGAAACATTTCTGGGGTTGACTCCACGTTGAGTATCAAATCCAATGTACATAGTAAGTAAAGTGTAACAAACATTACATTACATATTAAAAGTTTTACAATTTGTTTCAAAAGACATTGTTTATACAATTGTGATACATAGTATAGATATGAACAAAACGAACGAGCCTTCTACACACACTATCCTGGATCAAGTAAGTCTTCGGGTACCTGTACTATCGTTGACCTGAGAACACAAGCGGTTTGAAAATCAGCATAACGCTGGTGAGTTCATAAGTAGTTTTGTTTTGTGAAAATGTTTATGTATCCTTTTTGTTTCTGAAAATGTAACACACGCCAAGAAAATCCCACATTTTCTTAAAAGTTGGTTATTGTTTCACAAAAGTAAAGTATAGTTTGGTTATCCAAATTCGTTGTTCTATTCCACTTATGTACCAGTGTATTCCCAGGAAAGTCCCATACTTTCCTGAATGTTAGTTATTCTAAAAGATGTAATGTTATTCAGTTGGTTACACTTTTCTGGTTATGTATACGTTACCCAGGAATGCCCCATGCTTTCCTGTATGTTGGTTTTCGATGTGAAAGATGTATTCTGTTAGACCTGGTTATGTACAAGGTTTCCCAGGAAGGTCCCATACTTTCCTGAATGTTGGTTATCATTGTAAAAGATGTATACGTGTTATGTTTGATGTTCTCCCCAGGAAAGTCCCATACTTTCCTGAATGTTGGTTACCTTATGTAAAAGATGTAAAAGATGTAAACCGAAACCTGGTTATCTGTAAAGTGTGTAAAATGGTTTATTATTACTATACGTAAATCTCTGTTATCCTAGTTGCGAGTTCCATAACCATACTATAGACTGAACATGTGGCAATAAGTAGTCCACAACCTTGTGGCAATAAGTAGTCCACAATCCTTATGACTTTCGTCACCCTTGAACCATTTCAGTTCGGCTGTAGCTAGCACCCAGGTGTGGTGTAGTCAGCCCCGTATAGATCTATACACTCAAGTCACGCTCTCTAAATCCCAGAGATTCTGGTTACGGGTGTAGTCCTCCACTCGCGTATCTCTGTGGAGTGTTTGCCGAGGACGTGTCTCCAATCATACAGGAATAACAAATTTACTAGTAATAATAAGATAATCCTCCATTCGCGTATCTCTGTGGAATGTTACCGAGGACAAGACAATGTACAAATTATATTGTTCATGTGTTCTAATGTCATGCTTTTAACTGATAAAATGTGGAAACCATTTGTGAAATATATAAAACATAACGGTTTATAATACTCATTTCACAAATAAATGTTTATGTGATCTATATGTTCTACCAATTATCAGTTGTGTATATCAGTATTAAAAGCATATAAATTGTGAAACACACACACACGGAAATAAGTTTTGAGTACAAGAACCCTTGTACTTTGCTTGTGTTCCCCCTTGAAAACAGTGAAAATCAGTGATAAAGGTAGGGGTATGAACTCACCGGACTCGGAAATGTGTCGGTTTTGGATACTAGACGTTGGTTCGGGGATTGTTTACTCGCGATGTCCCTATGTAAAATGTAATAATGCCCATATATAACTAATTAGACTTACAATCACTAATTAATTGGGACATTACACTCCAACAAGGTTAAACACCTCAAAACGAGTGTTTGGAGTGACCCGGGTGACATCTACGGATGGGTATTGCCACTAGGGACATAGGACTTGAGTTTACTCTCCAAAAGTAAACATTTAAATGAGTTTACAACCACAAAACACACCCACACATGAGTTTACGGCCGTAAACTCATGTTGGTGTGATTTTGAGGGTTTAATGGCTTGAATGGACATGGGGATTGTTGGAATGGATTTCTAAAATGCCTTGGAATGGATTAAATGTAATTATACCATTTAAAAGGGAGTTTACGGCCACACTCTTGGAGTTTACGGCCGTAAACTCACCCATGGCCAAGAATGATTAATTTGAGCTACAAAGGACAATCACATGTGATTCTAACTAATTTTCTAAGGCTTGGTATACATTTTAAGCTTCATTTAACACCTTCATATGAGTTTACGGCCCAGAAACAAACTCTCTGGCCATAAACTCATGTTGGTTAAGGAAAAATTAGTTTTTGATGCTTAAAACACTCATATGTATTTCTAGGAATTTTTCCAAGCCTTAAGGGTGAATTAGGAGCATTTTTGGCATCATTATATGAGTTTACGGCCATAGGCTATGTGCTTTGGCCGTAAACTCCAATATGTATGACATTTGATATGTTTAAGGTCTCCAATCCATTTTTAGATGATTCTAGGATTTATTACAAAGCTATTGGTTAAGTTACAAGGCATTTGGACATGTTTAAAGGCACTTAATCCCCATTTTAGAGGAGTTTACGGCCCAAGAACAAACCTTGGCCGTAAACTCTCTTTTTTCCCTTATAATTCATGTTTAATGTGTTCCAAGCCTAGATTTGCAAGCCTTAAAGTCATATCTAAGTCCCAACTATGATTTGGAAGGGTAAATTTGGCTTAAAAACCCCCATTTTGTGGAGTTTACGGCCCAAGCTTGCTCCTTGGCCGTAAACTCATGTTCTTGGTCCCAAAACTTAATTAAATCATCAAATTGAAGGCTAAAGATGATGAATAACATGTTAGAGATGATACCTCTTTGATTTGAAGCCCTAAATCTTTGTTTTGGACCTTTGATTATGGATGAGGAGAGAGGTTGGGAGAGTCTTATGAGAAATTGGCCAAAGGCTTCAAATGAAGTCTTAAAACACTTTATATAGTGCTCGGGAATTGGACACGACGGAATTCTACCCGATACCGACGTTAGACGAAGCTTTTGGTCATACCCGACCAATTTGTCATGACACGATATGGTCGATTCTAGAATTATTCCGATAATTACTATGGGGTGTTAGAATGATTCCTAATGGCATTAATACACCCCTTAATTCATTTTAGGTCAACACAAAATAATGACTTAATAAAATGGCGAAATCGGAAACGAATTTGGAAACTACGTTTGGTTGGTCGAATTGGATTACAATTGAGTTACAAGATGTGATATGAAATTTCGGGTTGTTACAACAAGTGGGTTTTGTTCTTTCTCTCGCTAAACTAAAACTCACAAAATGCATCTTATAAGTTCTTACATTACATGGGAGCCACTCACTTCCTATTTATAGGAAAGGCTAAACTCATTACACATCACACAAGGTTAAGCCACCTCTAAGGAGAACTTTGCACCCTAACACAGGAGAGCTTATGTATTTATTGCACTTTAGACTAATACCTCTAACCAATAAGGGTTGAAGTTAAGTACCCTTGCTTAAGCATATGTTTTTAGTTTGAGAAAAAAAGGTAAAAAGTTGTGAAAAAAGAAGAAAAAAGAAAAAGAAAAGAAAAAAAGTTGTCAAAGTTGTTATGTGAATAAGAGCTATCAAAGTATGAAAATCTTAAAGAAAGTGAAGAAATAAGGAAAATTTCCAAGTTGTTTTATATTGTAATTTTTCTTTCTAGGTTATTTTACCATATGTATGCTTGTGAGCTTAACCAAAAATACCTTGAGGTTAAGAAAGTTTTCTAGGGATATATTCGGAGGGATGCATAAAATGAGTGATATTCAAAATAAGCGGGGAAGTGTTTATGAAGATTGTGAGTATTTAGGATTGGGTAAGTTCTTAGGAATATTTAAACACAAAAAATGCATTCCCATCTTGGAATAATGGAGAGGCACAAAATGGATTGTCATGTACGATGTTGGTAGGTAAAGTCTTGATATGATAATAATGAAATCAGTTTTGCTTGGGGGCAAGAAAAAGATAAGTGTGGGGGATTTTGATATTGTTATATTTATACATATATTTAGGCGTTATTTTAATACATTTTAATCTATATTTTGGTTATTAGCAAATATATTTGGTACTTACTGATTTAAATTACCTTTTGTAGCCAAATATGACATTCTTGAGGAAAATGGACCAAAACCTACAAAAGCTGGAACCTAGAAGGACTAGAGCTAAGCTGGGAGCTTAATGGATTTTAAAAGAAGAGAAAACTGAGTTAAATGCATGCTCACGACATAAGAATTACTTCTCATTATGTGAGTATAGATTCTTCTAGAAGATAACTATGTAGAATGTAGTTTCCTTGCCGAATACGAATTGTACCGAGCTCATGGCATTGCCCATTATTGCTCACGATGTGAGAAGCGATATTTGGAAACTATAAATATTCCTTTACATATTGACTTTTAAAGAGGTTAGATATGATATTCTGGAGTGATAATAAACTTTAGAAGCCAGAGATCTGCGACAAACAACCCTTTGGAGAAGAGAAAAATTGGAGATGGAAGATTTGAAGATAACACATCTCATTCGGTTTACATGAGTTTAACAATGTTGAATTCTTATATTTTTGTGTACTTATTTCATGATATGAATAGCTAATCATCAGGATTTCGTTTAGTGTAGATGAACCCTAATAATATGTGCTAGTTTCTTATATGTAGATTTCATGAAGTTGGTTAGTGCATGTGTTTGATTATCAATACCTAGCAAGTTAAAGTTTGCATATTTGTTGCTTAGAATCAAGTTAAGTGTAGTTTAATGACCATTTGAATTGCATGAACTTGTTTACCTAGTAGTTTATGATCATTAAATTGTTAGAGCTAGGGTTAGTCACATCTTAGATTAAGTAATAAAGGTAACAACTTTAACTGTGTTGGAGAACATTAATTCAATCATAATTGAAATTAACTTAGATATGTCTTACATAGGCCAATTATCATTAATAATCAATTCTTTGTTTTCTTGTGTATAATCATTACATAGTATTTCATAAATTGGTGAAAATCTTAAGAGATCAGATCAAGACTGCAAATTACATCTAAATTGGAAACCAACTTAATAAATATATACTTAGAAACTACATATATAAAATAGGGGGTTCGAAACTAAAAAAAAAATGTCTTCTAAATCTTGTTTACTATCGTTTGTGTTTAGTTTTAAGTTAATATGAACTTGCAAAATCATATAAAAAAACTCCCTCTTTAATTATTATTTTTAGATTAATTTTTAGTAATTATATTATTAGGTAAATCCGTTCCCTGTAATCGACACCTGACTTAACCAAGCTATTCTATAATATGACTAAGTACACTGCCTATAAGTGCATAATTGAGCTAAGAAGTTAGGTTTATGAATTTAAAGATACATAGGTATAGTGCACACATCAATGTGCATAACATCTAATGTAACATATGTCTAAATGAGGGAGAGTCAACTATAAAATGCACTCTTTTTCCCTTCGTTGAAGTTTTTTCCCACTGGGATTTCTTTAGCAAGGTTTTTAATGAGGCATTACTTGAAGGTTGAACTCATATTAGAAAAATTGTCATCCAATAGGGATTATTATAATTACATCAAATTATTGAGTCAGACAACGTATGTGGATGAATAATTTTCACCCTTTGAATAATTTTCTTTACTTGTTGAATTGCTATTTTGATGATGTAAGAATATGATGTTATGTAGTATAAATATCCATTAGATGTAAAGAGAAAATCAAACCCTCTTGAATACAATTTTCTAAGTGTTCAGGAATCCTCTCAAATCTTCTTCTTTTATTTTATAATGTTTAATTTAGTTTAACTAGTTTTAGTTTTAATTACGTCATATATATATATATATATATATATATATATATATATATATATATATATATATATATATATACCCAATCATCTAAACCATACCCATCTTCATACACTTTTCCTTCCATCTACTATTCTTAAAAATCTTATTAAAATGGAAAATCCATTATTGTAGGAGAATTGAAACGAGTAATCGACGGTAAATTAGAGTAATTCAAGTAATGATCAAATAAAGAACACACGATGTAAATATGATCTGGTTTCAACTTCTATTACTTTCAAAGAACTTGAGTACAAAACATATAATAGAATTGGGAAAACTCTCTTACCTATACCTAAGTTCAGACCCTATTTATAGGATACTGAAAGTACAAAAAATACTAAGGACTAAACATTAAGTTTCGACTAAACAAGTGCCTTAGTAAATACATACGAAATTAAAAAAAACACTTCGAATCTTTACAATATTTCGACCCTAACAATCTCCCTCTTTGTAATCGATTCGAACTACTCAATTCGTGAGAATCTGAGCAGCGAAGTGCATCATCCTTCGAATCTACGAGTACCAAGTTAACACCTTCTTTAACTCAGTCTTATCTCCTTCATTATTTTGCGTACAATTATTCATACGAACAATAAAGTTCGTATACTGAGCTGTAGTATACCATTCCACTTCGCTTACTTGAAACAAAAACCTTTTAGCTTTTCCATTCTTATCTTTTCCTGCAAAGACTAATCCAAAAGGTTTTAAGAAAATTTCTCCATCGGCGTATTTCTTCAGATCAGCTTGAGTATTCGACAATTCCATCGCAACCTTCATTTCTCTTCCCATTCGTGAAGCTAACTCTTCATCAGTTAAAGCTAGACAATCATAATAATTGTCTATGAATATCTTGATGTGTGCTACACCAAGTTTGAAAACATCTTTATCAGTTCCTTTGAGTTGAGAAGCCTCCATATCCTTAAGTATTAAAGCTACTTCAATCAAGTCGTTCAAGTTCATTAAAGGAAAATCAGCAACAGAAAAATCACATCTTTGATTATTTGCACGAATAACATGATATATAAAGTTTTGAATCATGCCTTCGAACAAAACGTCCTTCATTATGCTCACAACTTTCTTGATCTTTATCAATGCCCAAACCTCATATGGCTCCTTCCCAAGAACTGCGTGAAATTCGATCTTCATGTAAATGAAGTCATCTTCGTTGTCATACTTTTCAACAATCTTGTATTGAGCCATGATGAACATCATCTTGTTTATAGGAAAATCTAGTTGGCTCATGTCAGTATTTGCAATCAAATAGCTTTTCTTTGGGTTCTTCTCAAAAGCATACATTCGATTGAATGCTACCCTAGATTCAATGCTTTCATAGATGTAGAGCTTTTTCGGATCTCCCTTATCCATACCAGGAGGATCACTTGCTCTTAGCCTCATTATGCTTTGTATTTGTATCTGCTTTTCTATTTTTTCTTCTATCTCAGCCTTCTTCTCTTCCTAGGTCTTTTCAACAGCAACACCTTTCCCTTTATCATCATCCGAAGGCTTTGGTTTAGATGAGCTTGAACTCCCTCCTTTTTTAGAAGAACCAATAATAATTCCCTTAATAGGTCTTGTTGTTGTTTTGATTGCTTCTGTCATGACCTTCGTAACAAAAGGAGTGGAGACTTGAGTAGATACAATTTTAGATGGAATTCCCGAAGTTACAACTTTCAATTTGTCAGCAGCCTTTGTGACATTCAAAACTTTTATTTTACCTTCATTGAATTTCGTTTCTCCCCCTTGCATCCCTGTGATAGCAGGTGGGGCATTCGAAGGCAACATTTGAGCAAATTTCTTTATAGGTGCTACAGCCTTCTGAATGACTTGATCAAGAACATTCAATTTCTGAGTAAGAAACCCAGGAGTTAAAAAGGACTGTGGGGCTGGCTTCGAAACAATGCTTCTGAGTTCACCAAGCAACTCCTTCAACTTAGCAAATTGTTCTTTATCATCTGAGGCCTTGGCTTCGATAGTTGGTACTGTGGCTTGAAAGTTTGAACGAAATTCATCACTGCCCCTGCAATAATATCCACCTTTTCTTGAATGGAAGTATAATGATCATTAACTTCACGAATTTCCTGAGAAAATACCTTCTTCATTTCTTCCAACTCGAGATTAACATATTCACGAACCATCTTAACTTCTTATACGAACATCACATGACGTTCTTTTGCGACATTGCGAAGTTCTTTGATTTCAGAAGCAATCAAATCTCCTTGAGCTTTCACCCGTAGCTCATTGTTCTTATCATTCGTAGCTAACTACCTTTGCAACCTAAGCTCAACAGCTTTTAACATAACGTCTACCTCAATCCCAGAAACCGAATTCTTGGCTCCTGAATCGACTTGTGATTGCAAAATCGAATTCAGTTTTTGATTTAGGATCTTGAATTATTTTCCTGACAATAGAATGTGATCAGGAACATCCTCCTCTTCATAATCAAAATGAAGATCATCAAATATTCCTCCAAAACCTCCTCCGTCTGTTTCATCATCGGAATTTGGCTTTGGTGGATCAGTGGATTGTGACTGGAAAAGGGTTGTGATAGGTTGTTTAAGGATGTTGTCAAATGTGGGTGATGTGGTGATAGTTTGAGTTTGAGTGAAGAAAGGTGGTAAGGAAGTATCTATAGTCAAAGAAACTATAGAGGAAGTGATAAGATGAATAGCTTCAGAAACAAGATTCGTATTGTCAACACTCATAATGACTCCGACACCCGTATCAGATATGTTTGTATGAAAGTCAGAAATGGGTACCTCCTCAGAAAATGACTTGGTAACACCTATTTCGAGTGGAATAGAAACAGTGGAGAAAATGGTGGTGGTTGGTGAAGCTAACGAAGAAATGATGAGAGTAGATACCTTTGGAGGAGTTGATCCCAAAGGAGTATCTGGTACAATCTCGCTGTCTGATGACTCGTCACGAAACACCAGTTTTCTTTTCTTGCTCTTCTCTTTTTCAACTTTGGAGAGATAGGAGCTGGTATTTCACAAATCTTTAACCCCTTTCGATTTAACTAAGCCTTTTGTATGAATGAATATGAATCATCAGATGACTTCCTCAATCTTTTCAAAATATCGGATTTTAAAGATACTACTTCCTTCGATGATTCAACAATAATCAACTTCTTCTCTATCACATCTTTCTTCGATCCCTTTACTTTAGCATTATCATTTTTCTTTTGAAAGTTAGGCTTTTTAGGGATTTCAGAAACAAGAGTAGCACCATCACTCTTTTTCGATTTCTTTGATTGTTTTGAAGACCCTGCATCAACTTCAAGCAGCACCCCAATTTCGACATCAGGGTTGATATTCTTCAAATATTCCACCAACACTTTATTTTTTGGATCAACCTTCTTCAACATGCCATCTGGAATTCTGGAAATTGTAGGGAAAACTTCTGAATCATCCTCGACTGACTTCGAAAAGTGATACTTTGTAAATTCCACCTTTTCTTCATTATAAGGAACTTGAATTCCCTCTTTTTCGTAAATTTTCTAAAGAATGAGACTCCAATACCTCGCACATGAGATACCCTTCACCATATTAGTATTCTCCAAGCTTTTCACAAACTCCTTCCAAAATTGAGTCACATAGTCAACACTGAGATCATAGTATAATCCCATCACCATTGCATTCACTTCAAGTCTTCCTTTGTCAAGACCAACACTTCTGCTAGTTAGACACCGAAGATAAATGCCAAAGCAAAAACTCCACATAAAGGGGAAATCCAGACTTCTTGAAGTCACTGATTTTTGTGAGTGGGGGCTGATGTCCCATCTCGTTGAACATAAACATGATCTAACCATTGTTTGGTTTGAAGAATGGTGGAGAATTGGGGATATTCAAGAATTGAATGAACATCTTCTTGGTCAGACGAATCTGTTTCTCATTCACAAGATTAAAAGTAATCACATCTGTAGCCTTGCTGTAGGAAGTAGTTGAAGCAGCCATGGATAACCATGTTATCGGAACTGCGAAAGAGTTGAGCATAACAGTAGCAAGACCAGAATTTTGAAGAACAACTATCAGCGTCTTCAACTCATTAGGGTATAGTGCAATATCACCCTCAACCTAGTAATTAGTACTTTGGATCTTCATAATTGGTTGTGAAAGAACTTCGTCAGCAGAGGTATTTTGAGAAGCAGCCATTGTTGAATTCTTGAAGAGAATTTGAAGAAATTGAGAATTAGGGCTTTTGTTCGCCGGAGAGTTTTTGAAAGTGTAATGATCAAAGGAAAAAGAATTTCCTTTTATATGTAACCCCAAAAAAATTGCAAATGTTTTCATTAATGATTTTGCCACGTCCTTCTTTGAAAATCGCACCACTAGCCGTTATACACACCATGTCAGATAAAGTACCTTGAAACTCGAAATAAGTTGCCAAACAGTTACATCAAAACTGTTCATTTGTACCAACTGGATAAGATCGAAAACGTTTGACATGGAGGTTAGGCTCTTTTGTTTTTGGGCTTAAAAACGAAGTCATTCGCCAGTCTTGCGAAATCGTAAGCCTGAGTTGGTATTACTCAGAACCTCGAGGATTTCGTGAGTGTAGTGTGCCAATGAAATAAGATAAGAATCAATTTTAACAAAAAATTTGGATCTATGATGTCAAAAATAAATTTTGACACGAAAGCAGTTAAAGCCCAGGCAAAGGTTACTTTGTTAATTATCAAGAGAGATCAATTGCTTGTGTGGTTTCCCGTGAATTTCAATCGAAAACTTATAGAGAAGTTTCGAAGGGCTTCTTTTTCAAGGCTTCATGGGTAGCTCAAAAAATTTCGTTCCATTTCATCCTTAATATAAGGGGAGTAATTGCAACAGAAATCACTTGTTTAACCAGTGTAGTCAGTGACGAGTATGCTTTGGAAAATATTTGAAAGTGACAAAGGATAAGAATTGATGCTCACATAGAAATCATATGCAGAAAATAAATTTTGTAACTGGATCCTGTTGGGAAACAAATGTCGTAAGCTTCGAACATTTGATCAAGACCACTAAAAATGAAAGAATATGATTTGGAGTATCGAAATTTTTGTACTGAAACAAATGTTTCGTGAAAATATGGAACATAGTTCCTCGTCCATTCCTTAGTTGGTTAGAAAATTGGGTTTCACTTTCATCACGGCCTCATGAATCAAGATCATTAACACAGAGTTTTGATATGTCTAAGTCATGATTGGATTGTTCAATGACCTCTTGGACATACGTCATTATGTGTGAAAAGTGTTAGAAATTTTAGATAAAAATCTTGGTTCAAGAATCGATTGTACCTCTGTTGTGAATGGACCAAACATGAAACTATTAACTCATTTGAGAGGAGTAAGGTTGCTCAGTTGACTAATGCGAATTCAAGCCTTATTGGGAAGAAACTTTCGGAACGAAAAATTTCATTAAGGCTTTCTAAATCACACATTGAGTCATTGGAGGCTTGGGTCTACATGCTCCAACATGCTTCTGGACAACTTAACTAGTACGATGAAATTTTGAAAACATACCTTCCCTTAGAAAAGCAAGCATGACCCATGAAAAATATTCGTGAAAAACTGCACTAAGAAAGATCAAAGCAACGACAATCTTTTTGGATTTTATATTTTTGAAAAGAAAGAAAAATATTTTTGTGATTTTATGTTTTTCAAAAATTAAAACAAATAACAAAAGAAAATCTTTTTGATCTTTTTGATTTTTTGAAAAGAAATACAAACAAACGAAAATATTTTGGTGTTTTTCAATTTTTTGAAAATAAAGACAAACTATCGAAAATTTAAAAATGTACCAAACTATTGAAAATTTTCAGCTCCTATTTACGAAAACGAAGTGTTTCGAAGCGGTTAACGTGAACAGTAACCTCTGAAGGATTAATACTATAAGACTTTGAATCATTCTGCACTGCCTCTGAATCGACACTTTTTCAACTTCCTTCCTTGTCATTCTTTTGAAATTAGTCCCGAAACAGAACTTGATTCAATCATGTCCAATCCTGTCAAAATTCTAACAAATGATTTTCCATCCAATGGTTTTGTGAAAATATCAACAAGCTGATCAGTTGTTTTCAAAAAATGAACTTCAGTATTTCCATCTTCCACATGATCCTTAATAAAATGATAATGAAGTGCAGTATGTTTGTAACACCCGTGTTTCTGGGCTTGCCATTTTTAGCAATGTAATAGTCTAGGTTAACCTTTGTAACCCCTATTTGAAATAATAAAAATGTATTATTTGTGATTTATGTGTATCTTCTTAATTATTATAATTTAATGAATTAAGAATAACATAAGCGTCAAAATTAAAGTATTAGATATGCCCGATATCTTTGCATAAAGTTGTAGTGGTTGAAACAAGGATTCCGGAGATATAAGAAATGCCAAAATCCGAGTTATAACGAAGAAGTTATGACCTGTCGAAGTTTCGCGACAGAACCGGCACGACGCCGAGTGACGTAAAATATGAATTTAAGATAGAGCTATATTTAGCCTTAGCGATCTAAACGAAATTCGTAGATTTCGTTAAACCGAGAGCGTGCATAAAAGGAACGCCCAAATCTGACTTCGTATGAGGAAGTAAAGATTTTCTGAAGTTTCGACGTGGCAGTATGCAGCCCGAATACTCGATTTGAGATCGAGCAGTTTTTAGCCGAAACAATCTAAATAAGAATCGAATATCTCGTTGTTAGTAGCGAAACGATGAAAAGATAGGCGAGAACGAACGTCGGACGAAGAAGTTATGATTTTATAACGAAGTTTTCCTGTCCGAGCCTCCTAAAAATAATTAATAAAAATAAAAGTCAAAATGAGCCGACGGAGTCTAAACGAAAGTTGTTGAGCGTAGTCTCACCTTCGCGTGGATATAAAGAACGTCGAAAACGGAGTTCGTATGAAGGAGATATGAATTTTTGAAGTTTAATAAATATTTAATATTTATTTTTATTTATCCTCCGATATTATCCGAAGAAGGGTTAGGCGGTCTATCCGAAGTACGCGCCGCGTACAACGAAGGGCACTCGAGTATTCTGAAGTCGTATGCAATGATGTATGAGGGCCGATGACGTAAGCGCTGACGACCCCCGAGGCGTACGCCCCGCATAGCCTCGTACGCCCCGCGTACGTGCGAGGGTCCAACACTATAAAAGGGGATCCGAAGGCAGCTCATTTCTCATTCAAAATTTCTTCCTTCTCTCTAGTCCTTTGCCTCGTTTTGCGTGCCAATTGTACCCCGAAGCCCCGATATTATTCCCGAGCCCCGAAGCAAGATCCGAAGCCCCAAGAATCCCGAAGAGCGTTATTCCCGAGCCGAAGCCCTGCCCGCGAGGAGCCCGGTTTTTGTGAAGATCTTCCAGATCTACGGAGAGATGCTGCTTCTATAAGCCGTAGTGCTGTCGGATCATCTTCTGATCAAGTGAGTGTGTAGTTACCTTCTTCCAACACATTATTATAAAGTATTTTATATAAAATACGTGCTATGTGTATATATTTTGTTGTTATATGTGTGAATGTATATTCACTCTCTTCTATCTCATAGATCTGAGTTATTCTCTACGAAATATGTGTTATGTGTGTGTGCCTCATCTGTTATGTGAAACATGCGTTGATCAAAGCATGCTATACAGGTTTTTATCTATGTATAAAAATGTATATATTTATCTACTAATATGTTGGGTAGAACATGGGTAGATAGTTGGTGTGTAATAAACAGATGAGAGGCCTCGTTGTTGTTTGATTTAGTCATCTAGCGGGGTTTAGATGACGACCACTGGCTATTCTAGACAGTCTTGTGGAAACATTAGCGGGTTCGCCACCTGTAGGTGTTAATGAAATTGGGTGTTTATTCACTGTACTCCATCCCCCTCATGGTTGCCTTATTTGACTTATATTGCTGAGGTACCCCCGAAGCATGTGTTGTCGCCCCGATGAAATATTCTTAGACTAGGTCCCTTGTGTTAGTTGTTTTAGGGACATAAAGTGAGAATAACGGGAATGGGTAATTGGGTTATTGTTGGTTGGTGAAAATTAAATATGATTATTTATTGTGGGTTGAAAACCCTATATGCTCACCAGGCTCCCAAGCCTGACCCACTCAGTTTTATTTGTATTACAGGAAGTGGCGCGAGGGCATGAGATGGATGAACGATCAGTTGTTTTAATTGCAAGTCTGTATATGTTTATATTTGTTGAATGACTTGTAATGTATTCGTTTATGCTTATTGGTCTATATTGGAACAAGACACCCCGAGTTTTGATTATAATGAAAAATACATTTCTTTTAAGAAATGCTTTGGTAAACATTGTTTTATCATGTTTTGTTTTTGGGAACAAATTCCGCAAATCTTTCAAATCAAAAGGATTTACTCTGAAAATTATTTTAAAAGCATAAATGAAATCGGTCTTTTCTGGCCGAAATTTTGGGGATGTCACAGTTGGTATCAGAGCATTAGTTTAAGCGAACTAGGAATTTGTAGGATTTCTAGACTTAAACTTAGAATGCTAAGTGAAGTTTTGAGATGTGTGTCTGTTGTGTTTTAGACACGAGCACTGGTTTATTTTAGGAAAATTTCCTAAAATGCTTTATGTGCTAAATGTTATATGTTGCCATATATGATATTATTTGTTCGGATCTATGGTCTGTTGCCGACCGGATCTAGAAACCTTATGTGTGTAGGATTCTAAGCGTTCGTCTAAGATATTAGAACTAGCATGTAAACGTTTCGGAGTGATAAGGATGATTTGATTATCTATCGTGATTGAGGATCTAATTTCACCTTATTCGGTGTGTAGATCAAAATGGTGAGAACCAGAAGTGGAGTTGGAAATGCTGACAAAAACAGGAATCAACCACCAGTGATTGAGCAAGTACATGTCGTAGCAGCAGCACCCGAGCCAATAACCATGGCTGGTGTACAAATGATGATTCAAACGATGTTGGATCGTCAGATGGATGAAACTATACGGTTGCTTCAGCAACATCGTGAAGAACTGTCAATTCGTGTGGAGGAGCCTGAATTAAATGAAGGGCACTCGGAAGGGGGAAACTTCAGTGGGTCTATTGGTCAAGCCAACCCACCGATAGTTAGGCAAGATAACCGTGATGGAAGGAATGATGGAATGGGATGCAAGTACAAGGACTTTCTAACTTGCAAACCATCGACCTTCAATGGAAAGGAGGATTCGATTGGAGTTATGGATTGGATCTCCGAAATGGAGTTAGCCTTTATGACTTGTGGCTGCAGAGGCAAGTTGCAGACTATCTATGCCGTGCGACAATTCCAAGGTGGAGCCGTTTGTTGGTGGAACACTCTAGGGAGGACGTTGAGCCCTAACGAGCCACTGCAATTGTCATGGGCAGAGTTCTTGGTGCAGTTCAAGCGCAAGTTCTGCTCGGCTCAAAATTTGTTGGAGTTGGAGAACAAGTTCCTGACATTGACGAAAGACAGCATGTCAGTTGATGAATACACCAATAGCTTCACCGATAAGATGGAGTTTGCCTTGCGTATCGTCCCAGACGAGTTGACAAAGGTGGACCGGTATGCGAAGGGACTCCCATGGGAGTACGAGGTGTTAGTACGTCAGGCACTTACTCTAGAGGCAGCTATCTGGGCTGTCAAGTCTGTTGAGAACATGATAAAGGGAAGAACCACCGTCAAGGTTGAGGTTGGTGAGAAAAGGAAGTTTGAGGGAACATCTGGTTCCGGTAAGAAGGGCAAATTTTCGAAATCTGATTCGAAAAAGTTTGGAGGAAAAGGAGGCGAAGCGAAGTGGTGTGATAAGTGTAAGAAAAAGCACTTTGGGAAATGTAGCGAGGATGTGACCTGCTACAAGTGTGGGAAGGTTGGAAATTTTGCCAATGAATGTCCGAACAACAAAAGGATGTGTTTTGGTTGTAATGAAGAGGGGCATATTTTGAAAGACTGTCCGAAGAAGAAGGAGGCAGCTAGGCCCAACATTCCACCAAAGCCGAAGGCGAGAGACTTCCAGATGACACTCGAAGCTGCGAAAGATGAAGCTGATGTCGCTTCAGGTACCTTTCTCGTAAAGGAATTACCTGCTCAAATTTTGTTTGATTCTGGAGCCAACTACTCCTTTATTTCGCATGAGTTTGGTAGAAAGCTAGCTTTGCCTATTGATAGACTAGATGATGCTTTATTCGTCGAAGTAGCTAGTGGCAAGTTTGTACCTGTTAGCCATCGTATGAAAGACATCTTAATCGACCTTAATGGGAATAAGTTTCGCGAGAATTATTGCCTATCGAGCTTAATGGTTTCGACATCATGTTGGGAATGGATTGGCTTAGCGCCAATGATGCCGAAATTTTGTGCAAGAAGAAGATAGTTAAAGTAAACCCGCCTGGGAAGGATTCGTTTATGGTGTATGGGGACAAACGCAGAGTGAATTCTGGAATCATTTCTCTAATGAAAGCCAGAAAGTGTTTGACCAAGGGATGTACATCATATTTAGCATTCGTGATTGATGCTAAGAAAGAAAAGAAGGTGATGCAGAGTATTCCAGTGGTGTGTGATTATCCGGAAGTATTTCCCGAAGATCTTCCTGGATTACCACCTGATAGACAAGTGGAGTTCAGAATAGACTTGTTACCAGGGACCACGCCAATTGCAAAAGAACCTTATCGATTAGCACTGACGGAGATGAAGGAGCTAATGATGCAACTTCAGGAGTTATTGGACAAAGGTTTCAGTAGACCTAGTTCATCGCCCTGGGGAGCTCCGGTGTTGTTCGTGAAGAAGAAAGATGGAAGTATGAGAATGTGCATCGATTACAGAGAGCTGAACAAGGCAACAATAAAGAATAGATATTTGTTGTCGAGGATTGATGACCTGTTTGATCAATTGCAAGGTTCGAGCTATTTCTCGAAGATCGATCTAAGGTCAGGATATCATCAGCTGAAAGTAAGAGAGCAAGATATCGAGAAGACTGCATTCAGAACTAGATATGGACACTACGAGTTCTTGGTTATGTCGTTTGTACTAACCAATGCTCCGGCAGCGTTCATGGATTTGATGAATAGGGTTTGTAATCCGTTTCTTGATAAATCCGTGATAGTATTCATAGACGACATTCTGATTTACTCAAAAGGCCAGGAGGAGAATGGCAGACACTTGCGAGAAGTGTTAGAAGTTTTGAAGCAGGAGAAGCTATATGCGAAGTTCTCCAAATGTGATTTTTGGATTCGTGAAGTCCAATTCTTGGGTCACGTGGTCAACTAAGAAGGGATAATGGTTGATCCAGCGAAGATTGAAGCTGTGATGAAGTGGGAACAATCGAAAAGTCCCACGGAGGTTCGAAACTTTTTAGGATTAGCCGGATATTACCGAAGGTTTATCCAAGGTTTTTCCTCGATCGCTACTCCATTGACAGCTTTGACCCACAAAGGAGCTACTTATGCTTGGAGTGATAAGCATAAAGGAGCATTCGAGAAGCTAAAGAAGAAACTATGCGAGGCACTGATACTTTCTTTACCCGATGGAGTTGAAGACTTCGCTGTTTATAGCGATGCGTCTGGGGTTGGATTGGGTTGTGTGTTGACCCAAAGAGAAAAGGTGATAGCATATGCGTCTCGACAGCTGAAAGAGCATGAAAAGAATTACCCAACTCATAATTTGGAATTGGCAGCGGTAGTTTTCGCTCTGAAAATATGGAGGCATTACCTCTATGGCACGAAGTGCAAACTTTTTACTAATCATAAGAGTCTCCAATATCTCTTTAATCAGAAGGAATTGAATATGAGGCAACGACGCTGGCTAGAATTACTTAAAGACTACGACTGTGAGATACTTTACCACCCCGGTAAAGCTAATGTTGTTGTTGATGCTCTCAGTCGGAAGGTCAATCTTGAAAGGAAAAGGCCAAGAGCGTTGAGAATTGAAGTTGTCTCGACAATTGTGGAGAGTATAAAGAAAGCTCAAGAGGAGGCTTCTGAGAAAAATGACCGAAAGGAGGAACGTTTGGGTAAAACGTTGGTGTTTGGTACAAAAGGTCATGGACTGAAGGTATTCCAAGATCGTATTTGGGTACCTAAGTCAGGAGGAATTAGGGATCTTGTGATGGAAGAAGCTCACAAAACCATGTACTCAATTCATCCTGGTAGCACTAAAACGTATAGGGACCTGAAACCCTACTACTGATGGCCAACGATGAAGCTTGATGTTGCAAAGTATGTGGCTGAGTGTGTGACTTGTGCGAGAGTAAAGACACAACATCAGAAACCGTACGGGAGTTTAGAACCATTGCCTGTGCCTATGGGTAAGTGGGAAGACATTGCTATGGATTTTGTCACTAAACTACCCAGAACAAAGAATGGTCACGACATGATTTGGGTGGTCGTTGATCGATTCACTAAGAGTGCGCATTTCATAGAAGCCAAGGAAAAATGGTCTATGGAAAAGCTTGCGAATTCTTACGTGAAGGAAATTGTGAGGCTTCACGGTGTTCCGTTAACGATTGTATCGGATCGTGATAGCCGTTTCACCTCAAGGTTTTGGAAAAGTCTACAAGAGGAAATGGGTACCAAGTTATGTTTAAGTACAGCTTACCATCCGCAGACTGATGGTCAGAGTGAAAGAACAATACAAACACTTGAAGATATGCTGAGAGCATGTACCTTGTAATTCCTAGGTAACTGGGATGAACATTTACCTTTGGTAGAATTTTCCTACAATAATAGTTTTCACTCGAGCATTAAGATGGCACCTTATCAAGCTTTGTATGGACAGAAGTGTCGTACGCCGTCTTGTTGGCTTGAGGCTGGGGAAAAGCAGTTTATGGGACTGGAGATGGTCCATCAAACCGCTGAAAAGTTGAAAATAATTAGGGAAAGAATGTTAGCAGCTCAAGATCGTCAAAAGAGCTATGCTGACAAGAAGCGAAGACCAATGACTTTTGAGATTGGAGATTCGGTTTTGCTTAAAGTCTCGCCGTGGAAGGGACTTATAAGATTTGGTAAAAGGGGAAAGTTGAGTCCAAGGTTTATTGGACCATTTAAAGTTCTTCAGAGGATTGGGAACCAAGCTTACAAGCTCGAATTACCCGAAGAACTGAATGGAATTCACAACACTTTTCATGTGTGTTATTTGAGGAAGTTCACGGGAGAAGTTCCCGACATAATTCCAATTTCTGAATTGAGAATTGATGAGAACAAAAGGTTGATTGAAGAACCAGAGGCAATTGTTGACCGAAAGACTAAGAAGTTGCGACGCAAAATGGTTGGGTTAGTGCTTGTCCGATGGAAACACACGAATGGGCCGAATCTCACCTGGGAGACGGAGAGTGACATGATGAGTCGCTATCCGCATTTGTTTGCTGGTGTGTGATTCCGGGACGAAATCATTCTAAGGTGGAGAGAATTGTAACGCCCGTGTTTCTGGGCTTGCCATTTTTAGCAATGTAATAGTCTAGGTTAACCTTTGTAACCCCTATTTGAAATAATAAAAATGTATTATTTGTGATTTATGTGTATCTTCTTAATTATTATAATTTAATGAATTAAGAATAAGATAAGCGTCAAAATTAAAGTATTAGATATGCCCGATATCTTTGCATAAAGTTGTAGTGGTTGAAACAAGGATTCTGGAGATATAAGAAATGCCAAAATCCGAGTTATAACGAAGAAGTTATGACCTGTCGAAGTTTCGCGACAGAACCGGCACGACGCCGAGTGACGTAAAATATGAATTTAAGATAGAGCGATATTTAGCCTTAGCGATGTAAACGAAAGTCGTAGATTTCGTTAAACCGAGAGCGTGCATAAAAGGAACGCCCAAATCTGACTTCGTATGAGGAAGTTATGATTTTTTGAAGTTTCGACGTGGCAGTATGCAGCCCGAATACTCGATTTGAGATCGAGCGGTTTTTAGCCAAAACAATCTAAATAAGAATCGAAGATCTCGTTGTTAGTAGCGAAACGATGAAAAGATAGGCGAGAACGAACGTCGGACGAAGAAGTTATGATTTTATAATGAAGTTTTCCTGTCCGAGCCTCCTAAAAATAACTAATAAAAATAAAAGTCAAAATGAGCCGACAGAGTCTAAACGAAAGTTGTAGAGCGTAGTCTCACCTTTGCGTGGATATAAAGAACGTCGATAACGGAGTTCGTATGAAGGAGATATGAATTTTTGAAGTTTAATAAATATTTGATATTTATTTTTATTTATCCTCCGATATTATCCGAAGAAGGGTTAGGCGGTCTATCCGAAGTACGCGCCGCGTACAGCGAAGGGCACTCGAGTATTCCGAAGTCGTATGCGATGATGTATGAGGGACGATGACGTAAGCGCTGACGAGCCCCGAGGCGTATGCCCCGCGTACGTGCGAGGGTCCAGCACTATAAAAGGGGATCCGAAGGCAGCTCATTTCTCATTCAAAATTTATTCCTTCTCTCTAGTCCTTTGCCTCGTTTTGCGTGCCAATTGTACCCCGAAGCCCCGGTATTATTCCCGAGCGCCGAAGCAAGATCCGAAGCCCCAAGAATCCCGAAGAGCGTTATTCCCGAGCCGAAGCCCTGCCCGCGAGGAGCCCGGTTTTTGTGAAGATCTTCCAGATCTACGGAGAGATGCTGCTTCTATAAGCCGTAGTGCTGTCGGATCATCTTCTGATCAAGTGAGTGTGTAGTTACCTTCTTCCAACACATTATTATAAAGTATTTTATATAAAATACGTGCTATGTGTATATATTTTGTTGTTATATGTGTGAATGTATATTCACTCTCTTCTATCTCATAGATCTGAGTTATTCTCTACGAAATATGTGTTATGTGTGTGTGCCTCATCTGTTATGTGAAACATGCGTTGATCAAAGCATGCTATACAGGTTTTTATCTATGTATAAAAATGTATATATTTATCTACTAATATGTTGGGTAGAACATGGGTAGATAGTTGGTGTGTAATAAACAGATGAGAGGCCTCGTTGTTGTTTGATTTAGTCATCTAGCGGAGTTTAGATGACGACCACTGGCTATTCTAGACAGTCTTGTGGAAACATTAGCAGGTTCGCCACCTGTAGGTGTTAATGAACTTGGGTGTTCATTCGCTGTACTCCATCCCCCTCATGGTTGCCTTATTTGACTTATATTGCTGAGGTACCCCCGAAGCATGTGTTGTCGCCCCGATGAAATATTCTTAGACTAGGTCCCTTGTGTTAGTTGTTTTAGGGACATAAAATGAGAATAACGGGAATGGGTTATTGGGTTATTGTTGGTTGGTGAAAATTAAATATGATTATTTATTGTGGGTTGAAAACCCTATATGCTCACCAGGCTCCCAAGCCTGACCCACTCAGTTTTATTTGTATTACAGGAAGTGGCGCGAGGGCATGAGATGGATGAACCATCAGCTGTTTTAATTGCAAGTCTGTATATGTTTATATTTGTTGAATGACTTGTAATGTATTTGTTTATGCTTATTGGTCTATATCGCAACAAGACACCCCGAGTTTTGATTATAATGAAAAATACATTTCTTTTAAGAAATGCTTTGGTAAACATTGTTTTATCATGTTTTGTTTTTGGGAACAAATTCCGCAACTCTTTCAAATCAAAAGGATTTACTCTGAAAATTATTTTAAAAGCATAAATGAAATCGGTCTTTTCTGGCCGAGATTTTGGGGATGTCACAATGTTTAGTTTTCGAATGTTGTACTGGATTATAACAAATGGGTATAGCACTTTGTGAATCACAAATACAATGGAATATTCTTCATGTTAATTGGATAATCACGCAATTGGCTCTGGATCCATATGATTTGTGAAGTGCAAGCGGCAGCTACAACATACTCAGCTTCAACAGTTGAAATTGCGACACATGTTTGCCTTTTCGATTGCCAACTTACAAGCTTCCCATCCAGCAATTGACATCCTCCACTTGTACTCTTCCTATCAAGAGTACATCCTCCAAGATCCGAATTCGAAAAAGCTTGAATGAAAAATCCTAATTTTGAAGGATACCATAATCCTAACGAAATTGTTCCCTTGAGATAACGAAAAATATTTTTCACTGCAGTCAAGTGTGGTTCTCTTGGATTTGCTTGATACCTAGTGCAATTACATACAGAAAACATGATATCAGGTCTACTTGCTGTAAGATAAAGCAATGAACCTATCATACTTCTGTATAAAGTAAGATCAACAGCTGGTTTGTCTAACGAAGGTGTTAGCCTTGTTCCAACTGCCATTGGTACTCTTAACTTCGTACTATTCATCATCCCAAAATTTTCGAGCAAATTCCTTGTATATTTCTCTTGATTGATGAAAATTCATTCTCTACTTTGATGAATGTTTAAACCAATAAAATTATTGATCTTACCCATCATTATCATTTTGAATTGGCTTTTCATTAGGTTTTCGAATTCACTAGACAAAGCAGGGTCAGTAGAGCCAAAAATAATATCATCGATATAAATTTGAACAAGCATTAGATGATTCCCAACTTTCTTTCGAAATAATGTGGGATTAACTAATACTTGTTTAAATTTCGATTGTTTTAAGAAAATGGTAAGAGTTGCATACCATGCTCTTGGTGCTTATTTTAACCATTATACAACTTTATCTAAAATATAAACATGATCAAGATGTTTTTCATCAACAAAACCTGGAGGTTGTTCTACATATACCGTTTCTTCAAGTTCACCAATAAGAAATTCACATTTTACATGCATTTGATAAACATCAAAATCTTTATGAGCTGCACAAGCCAAAAATATTCGAACAGCCTCGAGTCTTGCGACAGGGGCAAGGTTTCTTCATAATCCATACCTTCTTATTGTGAATAACATTTAACAACTAATTGTGCTTTGTTTCGAATAATATTCCCATCTTTGTCGGTTTTGTTTTTGAAAATCCATTTTAATCCGACAATAGACACATCATTAGGTTTAGAAATTAATCTCCAAACCTTGTTTCGTTCAAATCCAGCCAATTTAGATTGCATTGCAATAATCCAATCAGAGTGTTCCATTGTAACCTTAACTATCTTTGGTTCTATTTTGGAGATGAAAACATTAAACATGCAAAATTCTTGATGAGTATTTAGTACCCCATTCTTTGCACGAATTTCAGCTCTTATCAAAACTCCATCTTGTGGATTTCCAATGACTTGCTCTTTCGGATGATTCCTTGTCCACTTTTCCAATGGTGGATATGCTGGATCAAAGTTCAAAGGTGCATCTTCGTACATTTCTTCATTTTCGGATCCTGCAACAGAAATATTATCATTTAGGTCATGAAATTCATCATTTTGATCAAGATTTATAGTTTTAGGATCACCATGCTCCCCTTCAGCAAGATTATCATTCTGATACTCCCCCTCAAAGAGTTCATTCATACTGTTATTCTCCCCCTTAAAAGAATGCTCCCCCTCAACAGTTAAAGATGTAGTCAAGTGCTCCCCCTCCACTTGAGCATCTAGCATGCTTTCGCCATTAACAGTTGAATCTGAGGTGATTGTCGAATCATCTGTATGTTTCAAAGATTCAGGAGTTTGATTATCAACAACATGTACTTCAACATCAACAGCCTTGTCTGGAACACCAAAAAGTAAATCATAATCAAAGTCAGATGAATCAGATTCTTCAGTTTCATCAGTTGATTCATTAAAAATTGATTTGTGTTCAAATTGTTTTTCAACTTGTTTCACGAAGTAATATCAAAAGTTAGATTAAACGTTTCTTCAACTTTTCGAGTTCGTTTGTTTAACACTCTGTATGCTACCGAATATCCCAATAATATTCCTTCATCAGCCTTAGCTTGAAATTTTGAAAGATTATCTTTGAGATTTATTATAAAACACCTGCAACCAAAAACATGAAAGAATTTGACATTAGGTTTTCGGTTATTGATTATTTCATATGAAGTTATATTGAAACGTCTATGAATGAAAGATCTATTCTGAGTAAAACATGCTATCAAAATTGCTTCTGCCCATAAATATTGAGGAAGATTCGCATCTTTCAACATTGTCCTCGCCGCTTCGCAGAGAGACCTATTTCTCCTTTCGACCACGCCATTTTGTTGAGGTGTATTGGGCGAAGAAAAGTTATGCGAAATTCCTTTTTCCGTTAAGTACAAATCCAACACTTTGTTCTTAAACTCAGAACCATTATCACTTTTGATTTTTCGAACTTTCTTCTTCAGACTTATCTCGATTTTCTTGATAAATTCGATCATTGTTTGAGCGACTTCAGATTTTAACCTGAGAAAATACACCCACGTAAATCGTGAAAAATCATGAACAATAACCAAAATGTATCGTTTCTTGTTGAGAGTTTCAACAGTTGATGGTCCACAAAGGTCAATATGAAGAAGTTACAACGGTTCAACAATTTTCGAATCAATGACAATTGGATGCTCTTTATGATGCTGTTTTGCTTGTTCACAAGCTGCACATAAAGTATCATTATCAAACTTTAACACAGGTAAACCTCGAACAAGATCTTCTGCAACCAATTTATTTAAATTTCGAAAGTTTAAATGAGATAAACGTCGATGCCGTAACTAGCTAACATCTGTGGGAGATTTCGAACGTAGTCAAACTGATGGTTTTCCAATTATGGGTTTGATGTCAAGGGTAAACACATCTCCATATCTTTTTGATTTCAACAATACTTCGTTTGTCTCAACTTTCCTTCTTCGTTAAACACAACTTGATTGCCAGTGCCCACAACAAGTTGTGAAACACTTATCATATTATGTTGAAGACCTTCCACATAAGCAACATGATTCACTGTAAATTAACCATTCGTTACTTTGCCATAACCTTCAACTTGACATTTATGATTATTTCCAAACTATACTACACCAACATTTTCTAAACTTCGAAAATCATGCAAATTCTCCTTCCTTCCAGTCATGTGACGTGAGCAACCACTATCAATATACCATTTCTGATCATATTGTTCATCACATAGCACCTGCAATCATTGGAGAAAATTAGGTACCCAAGGTTGTTTGGGTCCTTGGTTATTAGCTTGAAGGAGAGAATGAATTTTAGAATTAAAAGCCCAACTTCGAACTTTAGTTTTGAAAGAATCAATTAAGTCGACATAATCAGTTAAAGATATCGAAATATAATTTTTTGATAGTTTTGGACTTTCACCAACTTTCTTCTCATGTTTCATAGATTGTCTTTCTTTTGAGATTGGTTTCCATCTTTGAACTGGAGTATTTGACTCTTTCGAAGATGAACTTCCAACTGAAGTATCATTCAAATACTGTTCATAGGCCTTTTTGATTTGTTGTTGCGAAAACTTCCCAGATTGATACTTTTTCCCATTGTTTTCAAGCCAATGATTCATGGTTTCCACTTCAGATGTGCCTTTCGTGTATGAATCTTTGGTCTCTTTTTGTGCAGATAGATTTGGAAATTTTGGTTTTTATGGAATGAACTTTGAAGTTGTTTTGAAAATTCCTTTAACAATTTTTTTATTGTTTTCATATTTTCGAACATTTTCAACTTTTCGAAAAATCTCAAACTTTTGATTTGTTCTTTTTAAAGAAAATTTGTTGTTCACATTTGCTGATTTTGTGAAAGATGAATGTGAATTTGAAAATTTTTGATGACTGTTTGAATAAGAATGCTTTTGAGAATTATTTGTTTGAAAAATCTTTGGTGATGATGATTTTGAAAACTTCGTTGGAAAATCCTTTGAATTTGACTTTTGACATTCATACGAAATTGATGAAGCAGGATTTTTCTTTGTTGGTTCATTTAATTGTTTTTCATTTGTCACAACATGCCAAAACATTCTCTTTCTTGCCTGTCTTTTCGAAATTCCTTTTTCTTTCGAAATTTTTTTCAACAAGATCTTTAAATTCTTGTGAATTAAGTTTCACATTCTCATTTGTTTTACTTGATTCTTGTTTCAAAACTTCTTTTGCAACTTCTCGTTTTTCAACCCATTTTCGTTGTGGTTTCTGTCTTTGAAAAACATACGAATTCTTTGTTAGATTATTTTCAATAGTGCTTTGATTTGAAAAGAATCATTCGTCTGATGTTTTCTTGTTATCTTCTTCAACCATTTTTTTGAACTCTGGTTTTATGTTTTCAACATTCCCAGTAATGACAAACACTTGATTCGGAAATACAACAACATCTGTGCACTTGAAATTCGGATAAACCACTGTGTTGGTTTCCAAATAGTGAGCACCTTTGTCAGACAACACTCTGTCGAAAGTTTCAGTGTCTCCAAACACTTGATCAACAACAATTCGTGGAATTTTTGTTTCGTTAGAAACATTCTTTTCTTTTTCAAAATTGTTTGACACATCATTTTCATTCTCATCTTCACTATCATGAGTTTGACTGTCTCGTACCTCCATATCATCAAAATTATAGACTTTTGAAGTAGAGGGTCTATGGGTGTCATCCTCAACCATCGAATTATTATAAATTTCTTTACCTTTTGACTTAGATGTGACATTAATGATTGATAACTGAGAACAATCGACACTTTCATCCTCCTCAATTTCACTGATTTCGCTAAAACAATCAGAATTATCTTCAATATCAACAAAATTAGATTGAGAGTCAAATTTTGAATTCTCAGTTCTTTTCAAAATTTTGATTTGTTCACTTTTTGTCAAACTTTCATTCACAATCTCAACAAATTCATCAGCATTCAGAATTTCATCTATCTTAACAATACCATAAGCAAATCTATCATCAGACACTTTGTTAAAGTCTGTTATGGTTTGTTCACAATCATAGGACAAAATATCAACGTTCTCTCTCTCAAAAGTAAGAAAAGGTAATAATTTTCTATGTTGTTCTTTACTAATATCACATGAATGTTGCAATGCAGTAAATTTAGCATAAAGATGTTTTGTCGAATTACAATATATGTTTCTTTGTACAAGCAACATCCTTACATCTCTATCCAAATTCTCTCTATCATTATTGACATTTTTATTTTCATTTCTAAATACTCTACCCTGCTACGTTTCGAATCTAGAAATTTTTGGGTCTCTAGCAGTTTAGCACTTAATTTCTTGGCATCGTTACTAGCTGAAACAACAATAGTATCAAAATAAGCAACAATATCATCAAATGCAACTATCTCAGAATCATAAGCTTGTAGATGAATATTAAACAATTGAAGAATAGAACGTACCTTTGTGGTCATTGGTGATTTGTCTCCAGATTTAGTCATGAAACAATGACCAGTCACCTTTTCATTCTCGTCCTTCTCAAACTGTGCGAACATAGCTCCATGAGTTGGATTTCGCATCTCCTCATCATCAGAACCCGAGGGCCAGATTTGATATGTCCAATCCTCTTCATCCTCTCCTCGTGCAACCAAAGACAACCCTTTAGCTTTTGCACGAACTTCCTCCAGCTTTTCCACATAATAAGCTTCGTCCTTGACTTTATTCTTCCTATCATCCATCTTACGAAGCATACAATCATTTGCTAAATGATTTGCTCCGTTACAGTAATGACAATCAACACCTGAGTCTCCCTTAAGCTTCTTTTCATTCTTTGACTCTTTTTCCTTCTCATCATTTTTCTCAAACTTTTTCTTTTCCTTAGCACCAGACTTGCTCACAAAGTTTCCCTTTACTTCACTCTGCTTCACCTTCGGATTAAATGGTTTCTTGAAAAACTTTTTCACTCGGTTGTTCGAGTAAAATGCTATTGCTTCGTCATCAGAGTTTATCAGAAAACCTTCTTCATCATAATCATCTTTCTCTTCTTCTTCCTTCTCAAACATTTTCGAAACTAGAGCTAAAGGACCTCCCAAGCTAAGTTTCGACTCTTCCGTCATTTCATTAAATTCACTTTCGTGAGTTTTCAGTTGATTATACACATCATTCAACAATGAAGTGTCAAAGCTTTGTTGATTCTTTACTATCATACTTACACTTCTCCACTCCTTACGAAGTCCCATCACAAAAGTGACATTGAACTCCATAGATGACCTTGTGATTCCATAACGATTGCATCGATAAATTAATTCATTAAAACGATCATAGTAAACCTCAATCGTTTCATTCTCTTATTGTCTGAACTCCTCCAGTTCCACAAGACACTGTTTAACTGAATTAATCTTTGTTTTCTCGCTTCCCTGATACTTTTCCTTAAGAGTATTCTATATATCTTTTGCAGTTTTACAACCACGGATGTAGTTGTAAACAACAGGTGGCAAAGCACCTCTTAGCTCTCTCATACAACGCTTCTCATTGTTTTTCAGCCTTGTTGCTTGTTCTTCTACGGAAAAAGTTGATCCATATGATCCTAAATTTTGAGCATTCGGTGGTGGTTGAACACTTCCTTTGATGCAATTCCATAACTCTTCATCCAATCCATTGAGAGTCTTCCATACGATCCGCCCATTGATCGTAGTAATCTGGAATCAGCATTGGAATTTTTGTTGATGATCCAAGCATATGAGAATACGATGTCATTGTGTTCATGTTGAAGTTTGCCATTGTTGTACAGATGAGAATTTTCAAAAAACTTGAGAAACTTGAAGATTGAAAGAATGAATTGATCAGAAAATTGAAATCGATCACTCGATTAAACAATTCGAACACAGAATCTAAACAAAACTGTAGATCTAAGACGATTTTCAGAATCAAAATGTGCGGAATCTTTTGAGACAAACTTTTGACTAAAAAACGAACGATTCAAATGAAAATCAGATCATTGCAGTTTGAATCCTGTTCTGATACCAATTGTAGGAGAATTGAAACGAGTAATCGATTGTAAATCAGAGTAATTCAAGTAATGATCAAATAAAGAACAAACGATGTAAATACGATCTGGTTTTAGCTTCTATTACTTTCAAAGAACTTGAGTACAAAACAGATAACAGAATTGGGAAAACACTCTTACCTACACCCAAGTTCAGACCCTATTTATAGGATACTGAAAGTACAAAAAATACTAAGGACTAAACATTAAGTTTCGACTAACAAGTACCTTAGTAAATACATACGAAATTACAAAACAAACACTTTGACTCTTTACAATATTTCGACCCTAACAATTACAAAATTGTAAGTTCTAGCTAACCATTGGTCAGGCTATTGCGAAATCATGGGAAGCGGTTATAGAAACGATATAAGAAGAAGGAGAAGAAGAAGAAGAAGAAAGTGAACCTAGGACGTGAAATATGTTTCTTAGAGACAGGTGGGATGCAAACAATCTTTTAATGACACACTACTTCAACGACGACTTATTTTACGAGGAACACCTCTTTCAAAGAAGATTTCGAATGGCAAAAAATTTATTTCTTTGTATAGTAGGTGATGTCACTAACATTTCTTATTTTATCAGCCAACTCAGGATGCAATAGGCGTAAAGGGGTTTTTAGAAATAGAAAAATGCATTGTTGTAGTTCACCAATTAGTGTACGGTTCTGTTTCTGATTCATGGGATGAATATTTTCAAATGTCTGAGTGCGTAGCAAGGGAAATCTTGGAAGAGTTTTGTAGATGTGTCGTCACCATTTATGGTCCAATGTATTTATGTAAGCCTACTTTTACTGACGTTCAATCATTATATGCTCATAATGCAAATGCTCATGGATTTCCAGGGATGCTTGGAAGTTTGGATTGCCTTCATTGGGCATAAGGTAGTTGTCTTAATGCTTGGAAATGACAATTTACATAGGGTGATAAGGGTCACCCCACACTCATACTTGAAGTTGTTGCGTTACAAGATCTTTGGATTTAGCATTTTTATTTTGGTCCTCCCGGGTCAAACAATGACATAAATGTTTTTGATATGTCACCTATGTTTAATGGATTTTGTGATGGTTCCGTACCTCATTCTCCATTTCAAATAAATGGAATGACGTACGACTATGGGTAGTATCTTGTCAATGGTATATACTCTAAGTTTGTTGTCTTTGTGAAAACACTAACTTGTCCGAGTGATCCAAATCACATAGAATATAAATCATTTCAAGGAAATGCTAGAAAGGATGTCGAGTGAGCGTTTAGAGTCCTCAAAAAGCGTTGGCGCATAGTATAACATCCAAAACGTCCTCAAATGGTGGAAATGCTAGCTTGTATTATGTATGCATGTATAATTTTACATAATATGATTTTGGAAGACCATGACCAAACAATTTGTCAGTATCAAGAAAATGAAAACGCATCATCCGGTGTGCTAATACTGTCGGTTCCCCCTCTGGCGTGCGAGAAGAAGGGCGATACGTGACAATAAAAAATATCACAAGCTTTGAAGCAATTTTGACGGAACATATATAACAAATTAATTAAATTGATTTTTACTCGCCCCTCGACAATGATATCGGCGAATAATTGGACTAAAATATTTTAGTTATTTTAAATTTCATGTTAGTGTTAGGTAATGTTTTTAAATTTTAATGAACCGTTGGTATTTTAATTAATTTCTATGTTTTTTTTAATAGTAATTTATATCTATATTTTTTTTTTCAATTTAGAAATTAAAATAAAAAGTGATAGGCAAATTCATCACCGCCGTCGTAGACAAAAATTTACAATAATTGTAAAATCCTATGCGGACCCTTTTGCCATTGAAAAAAAAAACCACTACATTTTGATATCCTTAAGATTTCTATTTTATTTAAAGGTAAATATGCGAAAAAGTTCCAATATTTTAGACCAATTTACGATTTAGTCCTAAATGAAATTTTGTTTATTGGCAAAAAGGTAATATGCGAAAACGTCCCAATACCCTTTCGTATTTTGTTGTGAACAACACTAAGGACAATGCAAATAGTGTATGAGTTCGAAATAGGATTCAAGTCATGGTTAGGTAATAGGAACATTCAAATGTTGGAACCACGGTTTAAGTCATGATTAGGTAACAGTGACATCCACGTAATTAACAAGGATTTTCTCTGTTCTTTATTTGGAGATTGAAAGATGATCATAAAGTTGTGAATGGATAATTTTGTAAAATCGATGGAGTTAACGAGACTTGTGAGTGAGATTTTTGTTGTTGGATTTGACGACACCGATAAAAACACACAGTGAACCTAGAAGAGCATAAGAAAGAAGACATGGAATAGTACATATTAAATTATATTATATAATATATATTAGTTTAAAGGTAATCTTCAGAAAAATCCAAATATTTTGGTTTATTGGTAATAAATAATGAAAAAGCCATAAAATTTTGATTAATTAATGAAAAAACTCTAAAATTTAGATTAATTAATGAAAAAAGACGAGATACCGGCTAAACCTGTGAAACCGGCCACGAAGGGTTAATCCGAAGTTTTAGCCGGTAATCTATCATTTTTTATAAACAAAATTTAATTTGGAACTAAATCGTAAACTGCTCTAAAATATTGAGACTTTTTTTGCAGATTTTCCTTATTTAAATTATTTTAGTGATGATGGTGAATTACTCTATGAGGTAAGCCTTACTTCCGTACAAAGAAAAATAATAAATAACTTTTCTATAGATAAAATATACCAAATACCTAAATTTCGTCAATAAAACAAACTTTCATTGTTATATTTATTATACTTTCATTTTGGTCCCGCAAAAGTTTTTTTAAAAAAAAAAAAAAAAAGAACAGAATCTCAAAATGCTGCAAAAAAAAAAAAAAGAATAAATTTAAAATCTCACGACAGCTTAATTAAAACATTTTGACCGAATTTTTGTCCATTTCTAACTAAAGTACGAAAAGTTGTAAAGTTGAGTATATTGTTTTAAAACCTTATAGCTATTTCGCTTTCAAATTATAACTTTTAGTACACCCATACTTTTATTCATTAGACTATTGCACATTCTATATTCTTTCTCTCCAAATAAAAAAAGTGAGCTTTTGAAAGTAAAAAATTATTGCATGTAGCCCCTCAAACGTTTTGGGTTACTTTTTGCTATTTAAATCGATGTTGATAATATTTTACATCATTACATGTATTACTTTTTGCTAGCAAAACTCAATTATAAAAACTCTTATATTGTTCTTATTGTAAAACTACATACATACTAGCTGAAACAGTAAGCTATATCTCCGATCCATATAGAATTGCCATCGGTCCCCCAAACGGACTTACTTGTGGCAACCTTCTAACAGCTCAATGACCTATAATGCTAGTCACTACCTATTTTTTAGTTGAAAACTACATTCTGTCTGATAAAATAATAGCTGATAAACTAATAAAATTATATAACAAATACAGAATAAGTTAGAGGACAATTGCAAACATAAAAATACATTACATGTATAATTAAAAATAACATAAATTATTCGAATGGTCCATGTGGTTATGGGTAGCTTACGTGTGTGGTCTAATTTTTTATTTTTATTTTATTTTTGTTTTTGTTTTTATTTTTATTTTTTAACTTGGACCATCCCTTTAGTTTCGTTTAGTTTCGGGTTCGGTCCCTAGCCGACTTAAAATGACCAATATATCCTTATTAATTATTTTAATTGTTTTATTTTTAGTTTTTATACATTTTGGTAATTTTATTGCCAATTTATTATTTATTACGTATCGTTTATAATTTATATTGACCGCTCCACCAATATCATACTGTCTCCCCAATACCTTAACCCATAATCTCTTTCATTTCCCCTTTCAACGATGTAGACTAGAATCCGACGACCCCTTCCATGTCAGGCCCCCAACCATGTTGGCAAACATTGGCCACTCTTTCCTTGCAACTTCCTCTCCGGTCACATCCCCCAACCATGTTGGCAAACATTGGATTCCTCTCCGGTCACAGGACTACCTACTATAACATCCGATAATTTTCTATGTCCTAAGTGTTGCCTTCGATCAAAAAACCACCACTACAACACTAGAAGTCTTTATGCCTCTTTCCACCTTCGAATCGAAGAAGACAATCATTTCCCAATGGTGGTTTATATTTGGGAAGAGACCCATTTTTAGAGGGTGATTTAGATAGGGGATGAGTGATGAAAGAGATGTCATGGTTGTGGTGATAAAGGATACCCTGTGCTGGAGGATACCATAACTTTCAAGTCTAGTGGTGGTGGTAGATAATTAGAGATTTGAACCACCTACAGATTTGAAGAGAGGATACCCACCATACCCTTATTCCTACTGTATTACCCTACCGTAACCAATGTAAAATACATTTCACTCCTCTCATATTTGTGTAAGATCCATACTAGATGTGTAACATCTTATTTCATGTTGTTTCTTATTTCATGGTCGTTGGCCGAAATTCAATTATGTAAAGGCTTAGGGCCATTAAGAGGCAAAGTTTAGTCCTTGTGGAAGGAGGTAATGATGGTTAAGAGATTTAACCCTTGAATTGTGTTTTGGGTCGAAGGGTAGCAAGGGAAAAGTCATAGGATGGGTTCTTACATGTAATATGGATATTTGTTCGAGAAGTTTTTAGTCCAAGATATTTAGATAATATTATAGGGCTCTTCAATACCTTTTCGTGGATATAACGATCATCGAAAATGGAGTTGGAAAGAAGAAGTTATGACCATTATAAGTTAGCAGGGTTTTGGGTTTAGCCTAGTACGTTGTGGGTACAAGGTGTACGCTGGGCGTATTAGGCAAGGATAATCGCAGAGATTCAATCTGGTGATCATAACCCATACCCTAATTTCGGGGTTTTGAGCCCTATTTAAGCTCCTTAACTTCCCCAAACCCGTTCATTCTCATCCTCCACCTCTCCAACATCATACTTTGAAACCCTTACTATAGTTTGAGCCTTGTGAGCAAAAGAAGGTGTTTTTAAGTTGTTTGGAGTGTTCTTGGTGCATCTTGGAGAAGAAGAAGGTCATTAGAGAAGTGTTGGTTACATCAGAGCTTATAGATCTAGACCTTGTTCACCTTGATCTTTCTTTTGGAGGTATAAAGCTTGAATCTTGATAATGTATATGTTAGGTCTGGCTAGTTTTGGTTGTGATGAGCTTTTGGTTACTTTAGTGCATACAGTTTAGATCTTGAAAGTTTGTGACCTTGTTATGGATAAAATCGGAACCTTTATCCATATAAACATCATATTGATTCAGATATGAAGTTGGAGACTTGGACTTAACGGATTAAATTGAGAGAGATTCACTTTTGGTCCCTTTGAGAGTTAAAGACTAGATCTTGGTTGTTTGGACCATCCTAATGGATAAGGTTGGAAACTTTATCCATTATGGAGCTGTTAGGAACTATAAAAATGCGATCTTGGTCCTTCGATCTCTTCCATGAAATATTTATGATGTGTTAATGGATTAATATGTTAGGGTTTTAGCTTTTGGAACTTTTCTAGCCCTAGAAAGTCATAATGGTGGAAACTTTATGACTTAAGTTGATGTTCTGAGTCTAGATCTGAACACTGGACTAAAGGACTTAATGGATAAAGTGCTTAATGGAGGAGTGAGGACATGTTGTATACGTTGGGCATACATTGAGTATGTTGGGTGTACTCACCAACCTTGGACTTTGACTTTTGTTGACTTCAATTGATCATTGAATGTTTGAACAAGTTTGACTTTGGGTAAAACTTGAGGGTTTTTGAGTGTTGATTAAGATTTTACCTGGTTGTGATGATTATAGGATTCTCGGGAGCGAGTAGTGCAGAAGGGAGCATATCACAGTGATTTATGGTTCTTCGATACATGTGAGTTTTGCCTCATTGTACCCATGGGTCGAAGGCACCAAGTCTGGCCCACTAGTTTTGCTTATTTTTAGTGGAGGGATGGCATAGTGTTTGTATATAGTCATGTAGGATAGACTGAGGACTCTTGATCTAGGCTTTCTTTTGCATGTTCATTGTTTAGTTGTGGTTCTAGAGTAGGATCACTTGCTCGGTTGTCTACCTTACCTCTGAGTATATACGGTTATGCATTCCTTAGATTGTTGGTATGTAGTATGTTACTGTGTTGTAGTGATATGTTAGATCTGTATCCTAGTATATAGGATGTTGCTATGCTGTAGTGATAAGTTAGATATGTATCCTGGTATATAGGATGTTGTTGTGCTATAATGATCTTCTAGATATGTATCCTGAAGTATAGAATGTTGTTGTTCTATATTTATCTACTAGATCTGTGTATATATGCTTATATGATAGGATGTTGTAGTAGTGGTATAATGGTTATCATCTAGTAGAGTGCCCTAGGGGTTGTATGTAGTCATGTAGGATAGCATGGGAACTCTTGATCTAGGCTTTCTTGCATGTTCCATGTTTGGCTGTGGCTTTGGAGTAGGATCATATGTTCACCTCTGGTTCCTTATAGTTATGCATTTCATAGAGGTTAGCTGGTAGCGAGACAGTGTGCTATGAGAGGACTAGTAGGAGGTAGTGAGTTGTAAGATTCATATTTGCCTGTATTATGTGCCTACTTAATCCTTGATTGTTTATATATCGATATATGGTGGTAGTGGGTTGAGGCGGTCCCACTTTGTGGTATATGCCAAGATACCTGGTGCGGATCGGCTGTAAGTCGTGGTCATTAAGGCGTGGGAAGAGCATTTGGGTTGAGGCGGTAGTCGAACAAACCCCGGGTATTCTAGACCTATGGCTGAACGGACCCGCTGCATGTTGGCATTCTAGTTCGTAGACTTATTGGGCTTGGGTATTCCAATCTGATGATTGTGGGCCGTTATGCATGCTTGTATGTTTGTAGTATGGGGTATTTTGGGGGGAAACTCACTAAGCTTTATGTTTACCCAATTATTTATTGTTTCAGGTATTATCGGTTATTGTGGAAAGGAGAAGGTGTGACTGTACACATTCATCAACAACAATGGAGATTTCGCGCTTTAATATTACTCTGATTTTCAATTAATGTATGTTGGAATAAATGGTTTTATTAATAACAAATATATAATTGGGAGGTTTACTCTAATAAAATGTAAATTTTTAGTTGTGAAAATGGAACATTACAAGTTGGTATTAGAGCCCTGGTTTGAGCGAATTGGATGAACACTTGTGTGAATCCAGTCTTAAACTAGGAGCCGAGCGTTTTCACGAAACATTTTTGAAAAAAAAATATAATAAAAGGGTTGGGTTGGAGATATATGCTTACTATCTTGTCATGTCCTTTTTTGATTGTTGGCTTGGGATGGAGAACGCGGACTTTAACTTAACTTTGGTTTTATAGGAAGATGCGTTGTGTACAGTCAGGCAGAGCCCGAATAGGAGAGTCGTTACCAAAATACCCATACTTTTCAGATGCGTTGATTTTTTGATTTTGTTAATATGTGAACTTTTAGAAAGCATGCTAGTGGATAATATAGGGTTCTTATAGGGACTGTTGGATAGAAGTGCTTGATTACGGTGATGCCTTATGATATAGGGAATTGCTTGCTATATGTTACTTGATTGTGTGATTGCTACGTTTATGTTGATTAGTTGTATATGGATAGGATGGAATAGCCTTAGAATGATCGAATTAGACTCACTTCCTGTTCCTTGTTTGATTGTGGATGTAGGGCATAGTCGATTATACGAGATTTTATCTAATCCCGTATTGTATACAACAAGCATGTTCCGAAGAACCCAATGGTGTGGGAGCGAGGATAATCCTAGGAAAAGTGCCTGGGAAGTTGGTTGTAGCTCGTATGAAAAATAGGTGTTAGTGCCCCAAAGAGTGGTCTAGTACAGTGACTTCGGACCTTTGGATGAATTCTGAATCGACTACAGATAGGTGTGGAAGGTAGTATGGGCCCGTACTACTGAAATCACATGATCTGTATAAGATTCAGGAGGAACCTCAAGGCTACTATGGAACTAATAGGAGTATGGCCTGGTGTGTTGAGCACTGGGTTTTGATGTCTGCTCTTTCCTTGGTATATTTTAAGTATGGCGGCTTTTGAAGGTTCCGGATCAGGAGTTGGTGACACTAGGAGAGCAGGTTTGAGTGAGGAGGAGTGATATTGCCATATTTATACACATTTTAGGCAATATCTAAATACATTTTAGTGATATTTTGGTTATTTGCAAAGATATTTGGTACTTATTGAATTAAATGGTATTTTACAGCCAAATGGAATACTCTTGAAGAATATGGACCATAATTGAGAAGCATTGGAACTTTGGAGGATTGGACTTAAAAAGAAGAAAATTGCCAGCGAAAAACCAAGATCACGATATGGAAATCAACCTCATGACGTGAAGAGGGTATTCTAGAAGATAACTACGTAGGAAGTCAAAATCCTTGCTCGATACGGATAAACACCCAATTCACGAAGTGACACTCTATTTTCACATCGTGAACCATGTCATTTGGTAAACTATAAATATTCCTTCACTGTTACGATATGGAGAGCTTTTGGGAGGAGAGGTATTATGAGATATCCGATTTTAGAGGTCAGAAAAGTGCACAAAACATCCATTAAAGGAGACTTCGCTTGGAGATTAAGAGATTAAATAACACATCATCACATCGGTTTGATTTACTTTAATCATGTTGATCTATGTTGAACTTATGTTTTCATTTTCAGCCATGAGTAACTGAACTTATTTGGTTTCGTTTAGCTAGATGATACTTTGACTCTATGGTTTCGTTTATTAATTTATGGATTTTAATAGTTGGTTTTGTGCTTGTGTTTGATTATCATTACTTAACATGTTAGGTTGTGATTTTGTTGCTTGAATTCAAGTTAAATGTAGGTTAGTGACCATTAAATTACATGAACTTGATTACCTAGTGATTTACTGACCATTAAATTACTAGAGCTAGGATCGACCAGATCTTAGAAAAGTAGTAAAAATAGCAAATTTAGTTTTGCTGGAGAACATAAATTGTGATCATAATTGTGTTTGCTTGGATAAATCTTACATAGCCCATCTATAATTAATAACTAATTATGTGTTTTGCTTGTGTATGACCATATAAGGTAGTTCATGAATTGGTGAAAATATTAGTAAATTTGGACTTAAATTGCTAATTACATAATAATTGGAAACCAACTTTAATAATCCATAATTAGTAACTAACCATAGAGAAGAAGTGGATTCGAACAAAACGAAAGTGTTTTTACTATATTGATTAAAATCGTTAGTTAAGTGTTTAAGTTTGTCTGAACTTGAAAAATCAGATAAAAACCTATTTTAACTTTCACTTGTTTTAATCAATTAAATCCGTTCCCTAAGTTTGACCCCAACTTACTTTACTTTACTCTAATCCGACAAGGTACACTGCTTATAAGTGCAATAGTAAATTAGTAGTTAGGATATAAATTTAAAACTAGATAGGTATAGTTTGCACCACATCAAGTTTTAGGCGTCGTTGCCAAGGAATGACTATTTTAGTTTTTAATTTAATTGGTTTAGGTTAATCGATCTTTTTTGTCGGGTTAAACCTGCAAAAAGTTAATTTTTAGCATTAGATTTTTTTTTGAAATACTGAACTCATGACGTGAGCTCTTAAAGCTCACACGACATGAACTCAACTATTCCAGTTTTTTTTTTTTTTTTTTTTCATTTTTGCTTACTGTTTAGTTTATCTGCTTCACGATGAGGTGGTATCATTACCACGTCGGTAATCGTTCAGTAGGAAACAACTTCAAGACAGTATCGACTAGCAGGTAAGCGGGTCAAGTCCGCTGATCTGGGTTCAAGATCAGCTGAGGGAGGAGATCTAAGTGTGACATGTGTGGGAGGTTTCATGATGGAAGGTGCCGATCATTTGTATGTCGGAGGTGTAGCGACAAGGTTCATTTTGGTAGGGATTACAGACGGAGTTCATGGGCTTATTTCCATTGTGGCCAAGAGGGCCAGATCAGAGCTCATTGTCCCTTTCTAGTTTTAGGTGTGGTGCTGGACCCTACACCCTAGCTTGGTAGTTACCTGGAGGTCGTCATAGGGTAGCTGGAGTCCCAGAGACCGAGGTTTGAGTTATCAATTTCTCTATTTGGTCGATTGTTGCAATGTTGGTATTCATATGTATTTTCTATTTATGTTCGAAGTTTAGTTGTAATTTTGGATAATCAGTTGGACAAAATTATATTATTTAGCTCTATTAAATTTGTTTTCTTGTTATTAATGGATTAATTATCTTTGTCCTCAGTTGTATGTGTATTGGTATTTGCGAATGTTGTGTGGGTTCAGATTTTCTGGTGTATTTGGATATCAATGGTTGAGATCAAGTGGGAGAGTTCAACTTAGTCTGGGTATCGAAGGATTGTGAAATTGTTAGATTCTAGCATATTTTAAGTGGGGGAGAGTGGAACCTTGCAGCAGGAAGACCTATTGCCAAGGTTTGGTTCTCACTCGAATTTCTCCAAGTCCAACACTTCTGCGTCATTGCTGAATCTTATGATTTTCATCAAGATCATCATCAACTGTTGAACTTCCCTTCGAGTCAAATTAGTTTAGTTGTGATAGCATCTGTAGAGTGTGCTTGTGCTTTATACTCTAGGATGTTAGGATCCTAGGTTGAGGGCTTCCTTTTTTGTTCTTGTTTGATTGGGGTTTGAAGGTCTGAGTCACGTCCCGAAGACCTGGTAGGATTAGTTAAGTCTTATTGTGATCCATGTGTGTTTTGGTAGGATGCGAGTGTTGTTGTTGGTTAGTGGATTGGGGGTAAGCCTGAGTACTGTTGTCGGTTAGTGGACCGGGGTGAGCCCGAGGGTTGACAATAGATAGCTAAATAGAGCTGTTAGTGTCAAGTATGGGCGTGGTCTTGTTTAGTATGTGACTAGTCGGTTTTCGTAGTGATGGTGCACTTATGCGCAGCATTAGCATGAAGACATTTGGCTGAGAAGGTCTTGAGCTGATCAAATTTACGGATTTCCAAACAGTTTGGTTGACGTGAGGGGTTGCATCTTGAAGTGGAAACAAGAGCTGATTTCGAGGTCGTAATCTAATTTAAGTGGGTTAGAATTGTAACATCCTGTTTCCTGTCATTTCTTATTTCAGGGAAGTGACCTGGATGTCGATTGCATAAAGACTTTGGGCCTTAAAGAGATAAAGTTTAGTCCTTGTGGAAAGAGTTAATGATGGTTAAGAGATTTAACCCTTGAACTGTGTTTTGGTCCGAAGGGTAGAAAGGGAAAAGTCATAGGCTTGGTTCTTGTAACATCCGGAATTTCAGGTATTATATTTATTTTTTTTATTTTGAGTTTTGTGGAAGAACTCAGCGAGTTGGTGCGAAGACTCGCCGAGTAGAGACACGATTTCTCACCCGGATTAATGACCGGACTCGACGAGTCACATTGGTGGACTCGGCGAGTCTGCGCTGTTTAATGAAACCCTAATTTCTCGGTTTTGGGGCCTATTTAAAGGGCCTTATGGCCGTCATTTGTGCTCACCAGTCCCCAGAGTGAAACCCTAGTGAGCTTGAGCGTTTGGAGTGAGATAAGGAGCCATTGTTGACCTTGGAGGTGTTATCTAGCAAGGGAAAGGAAGCAATAGCCAAGGGGAAACAAGAGGATCCACTTATGAAGATCTGAGGTCTAGAACATCACGTTTGAGATACTATTTTTCGAACCATTCTCTGTTATGGTGACGTTAATGTTGATTTAGGACTTATTGAGCCCTTTTGTGGCTAGATCTAGTGCTTCCTTGGTCCCTTAAGCGAGTTAGGTTCTGGATCTGGACCCTTGGAGGTCTAGAATGTCCCTTTGTCCAAGCTTTTTATGAATCCTTGGAGGTTTTGGATTGGGGTCTTGTGCTTGAGGTCAAAACACCATTTATGAGTCATTGGGCATGTTATGAGCGCCAAGACATGAACTTTACGTGATGAATAAGCTTGGAAGGACTGGATCTATGCGTTAGTGAAGCAGATCTGACCTCAGAAGGTCGTTTGGGGTTGTGCATGGAATGCACTCGCCAAGTCCAATTCCAGACTCGACGAGTTTGTGCGGGTTGTTCAGTGATTTCGAACCAGGGTTTGAGTAACCGAGTCGGGTGAGTGACTCGGTGAGTCGGAAGGGACTCAGAGGAATCGGGTCCCCGTAGAGACTCGGCGAGTCCACGCCAGACTCGGCGAGTTGAGTTGACCGTTGACCGTTGACCAGAGTTGACCAGTGTTGACTTGATAGGGTTAGTCAACCTTAGTTGGGAAAGTGTTAATTAGAGATGTATTGTCTTATATGAGGACTATAGCTCGGGAGATCGAGCACTAGTGATTTCAGGGATTTACAAGTTATCGAGATACGTGAGGTGAGTCTTCTCACTATACTTTACCTTGAGTAGGTAATTAGAGTTATGTAACAGAGTATTTGTATGCTATATGTATGTTATGTGTTGTACTGCATTATTTCTATGTGATTTATGCTGTGCATGTTTATAGAGTTGGAACGGAAAGGTTCACAGAGTCAGAACCAGAGGGTTCACAGAGTAGGGTCCACGGACCCACAACGTTATAGCATCGAGTGGCTAATATGTGCTATGTGTGGTATTTTGGGGAACTCACTAAGCTTTCTGCTTACAGTGTTTGGTGTTATTGGTTTCAGGTACTAGTGATGACCGCGGGAAGGCACCGACCTGATCAGTACACACACGGGATTTTTATGTTATGAGATCTTGGATTTTTATATGTTATGGATTTGAGTTTCAAACACTGATGTTTTTATGAATACTAAATGAATTATGCTTTTATAAAATGTGAAAAATTGTTTTGAAATTTACGGTGTTACAAGTTGGTATCAGAGCCTTGGTTTGAGGGATTCGAGTACACCTTCGGGCGTATTTGAACTCAAACTGAGGATTTGAGAAATATTTTCAAAAAGAGTAAAATATTTTTGGAAAACGCAGAGCAGAGTCGTGTGTACGATCAGTCCGCGCCCGAACGGTGATTTCCCAAGATACCCTCATATTATTTGTTATGATATTGATATGATGTATTCCCATGCTAGACTAGGCTAGGTACTCCTATTAGGACTAGAGTGGCCTGATTTGTGATGCCTTAGCCTAGGGAGAGGCGAGCTGCTATGAGATGCTTGAGAGTGAGTAGGTAGCAACGAGGAGCTTATGAGAGATCTGTTAGAGAGTGGATTATGCATAATAGAGTACTTGGAACTTGGGATCCGAAGAGGAGGACTTGGGGTGTATTCTGATACGGTGCAGAGAGTAGTATTGGGCCCGTACTACTGAAAGCACCGGGGCGGTGTACAACCCAAGTAAGAATCTTTGGAATGCCAAGGATCAAGGAGGGATGAGTTGTCGAGTGTGAGTATGCTCGAATGGATTCTAATTTATCGTATGTTGTATTTCAGAGGTAGATCATGGTGAGGACATGTCTTATGCCTGAGAGCAGTGGGGCCAGTGATGAGGAGATCCGCTGGATCATCCATGAGGAGGTGGCTGCGGCCATCAGGGCAGAGATACCAGAGATGTTCGGGTCTATTAAGACCACGTTGATTGAGACTTTCGAAGAGCGTTATGCTGCTCTTTCTGAGGCTGCTGTTGCAGCGGCCACCGCAGCTATTGCTGCCGCGAGGCCGCAGGGTGGTGATGTGTTGCTGTTCTGAGAGTTCAGTAACACAAAACCGCCGGAGTTTGACGGGACCCAGGACTCGGTGGCGGCTATGAGATGGATTTCAGACATAGAGGGGTGTTTCTTTACTTGCTCATCTCCTGAGCATTTGAGAGTCCGGTTCGTGCTGAACCAGCTTCGCTTGGGAGCGAAGGACTGGTGGAAGTTTGTGACGGCGCACTTTACGCCTGCTGAGCTTGCGGCAGTGACCTGGGAGAGGTTCACTGCCATGTTCCGAGATGAGTACGTTCCCCAGGTGGAGAGGGAGCATTTGGCCCAGGAGTTTCTGACCCTCAAGCAGGGTACTGAGTCTGTTACGGTGATTACCAGGATGTTCCACGAGAGGGCGATGTTCTGCCCTGAGCACGTGTCCACTGAGCAGGCACGTATGAGCCGATATTTGAGTATCTTGTGGAGAGACATTCGGGAGTTCGTGGCGAACTCCTCGTACTGGACATTTTCCGAGTTTCAGGAAAATGCCCGGAAGAGGGAGATTGAGCTAGAGACTCAGGCTAGGGAGGAGGCGGAGTCTTAGGGGAGGGATCGGCGACCGACACAGTCCCAGCCGGCAGCCAAGCGGGCCAAGCCTGCTGATCGCAAATCAGGGAGCCAGAAGGGCCGCACTTGTGGAAAGTGCGGTAAGGATCATGATGGAGTTTGTAGAGCTGGATCTTGTTACAAGTGTGGCAAGGAGGGGCATATGGCTAAGGACTGTCCCAAGGGGTTTGCAGTGTGTTTTCACTGCAACCAGACCGGACACCGGAAGGCAGAGTGTCCGCAGTTGCGAGGATCAGCTCAGGGAGCACCTCTGGGATCTGCCCCTGCCGCCATCAGAGCTACCGAGAGTCGGCCAGTGAAGGCCGAGACGCCGAGGGCACGAGGGAGAGCCTTTAAGTTGACCGCGGAGGAGGTCCGCGCAGCGCCCGATGTCGTGGCTGGTATGTATTCTTTCGTGTATTTATTTTGATGTTGAGATATTATGCTTATATTATGTTATCCATAGGTACTTTACTTGTGAATTCCGTACTTGCCTTGGTGTTATTTGACTCGGGTGCGAGTCGGTTTTTTGTATCTTTGACTTTTAGTCAGCATATCAGTATTAGTCATGAGGCGTTGAGTCGGCCTCTGAGAGTTTCCATATCTGACGAGAGAGTGATATATGCCACGGAGGTGATCCGTGGGTGCGTATTCGAGATTTTCAGTGTTGAGTTCCCGATTGATTTGGTTCCTATTACGATGGGTGATGTCTGTGTCATTGTGGGCATGGACTGGTTGAGCAGATTCGGTGCGGTTATCGACTGCGAGCGACAGCTGGTGACCATACGAGACCCCAGTAGGGGAGTTCTTATGGTGTACGGTGAGGGTACACGTTCTGGGTCAGCGTTTTGTTCGGTCGCTAGGGCGAGGCAGTGTTTACAGTAGGGCTGTAAGGGCTTTGTGGCGTATGTGATGGATACGCGGGTTGATTTAGAGAGGACGAGGTCAGTTGAGGAGGTTCCGATAGTGCGTGAGTTTCCGGATGTATTTCCAGAGGAGTTGCTGGGTGTGCCTCCCGTGAGGCAGGTGGAGTTCAGTATCGATTTGGTTTCGGGGGCCGCACCTATTGCCAAGGTGCCTTATCTCTTTGCACCTCCAGAGATGCAAGAGTTATCCTCGCAGCTTTAGGAGCTGTTGGGAAAGGGATTTATTCGGCCGAGCAGCTCGCCGTGGGGAGCGCTTATCCTTTTTGTCAAGAAGAAGGATGGTTCACACCGGATGTGTATTGATTACCGGGAGTTGAACAAGATGACGGTCAAGAATCGTTACCCGTTACCAAGTATCGACGATTTGTTCGATCAGTTGCAGGGAGCATCTTGGTTCTCCAAGATCGATTTGAGGTCTGGATATCATCAGGTGAGGGTGCGAGATGAGGACATCCAGAAGACAGCGTTCAGGACGCGATATGGGCATTACGAGTTTGTGGTGATGCCTTTTGGGCTCACCAATGCCCCGACAGTGTTCATGGATCTCATGAACCGAGTGTGCAGGCCGATGTTGGATCGGTCGGTGATTGTATTCATCGACGACATTTTGGTATATTCGAGATCTAGAGAGCAGCATGAGGAGCACCTGAAGGAGATCCTCGGAGTTTTGAGATCGGAGAGGCTTTATGCCAAATTCTCCAAGTGTGATTTCTGGTTGCGAGTGGTCCAGTTCCTAGGGCATCTCATTAATCAGAAAGGGATATTGGTCGACCCGGCCAAAGTTGAGGCAGTGATGAGTTGGGAGGTGCCGAGGTCACCCTCCGAGATCAGGAGTTTCTTAGAGTTGGCAGGTTATTATCGGAGATTTATCAGGGATTTCTCTAAGATCGCAGTACCACTCACCAGGTTGACCCGGAAGGGTGTCGCTTTTTCATGGGGCCCCGAGCAACAGTCCTCCTTTGAGAAGCTTCGCCAAAGGTTATGCGAAGCCCCGGTGTTAGCCCTCCCAGAGGGGATGGGGAACTTTGTGGTATACTGTGATGCGTCGATCTTGGGGTTGGGAGCGGTGTTGATGCAGAGAGGGCATGTGATAGCATACGCATCGAGGCAGCTGAAGCCTCATGAGACGAGGTATCCCACCCATGATCTAGAGTTGGGGGAAGTGGTGTTCACCCTCAAAATTTGGCGTCACTATCTGTATGGGGTTCGATGTACGATATACACATACCATAAGAGCCTGAAGTATTTGATGGATCAGCCTAACCTAAATATGCGGCAGAGGAGGTGGTTGGATGTGGTCAAGGATTATGATTGTGAGATCCTATACAATCCGGGCAAGGCTAATGTGGTAGCTGACGCCCTGAGTCGCAGGGCGGAGAGCGCCCCATTGCGGGATGTATGTTTGTGGTTGACCGTGATGGCTCCGGTGTTGGATGCCATTCGTGGAGCATAGGCTAAGGCCGTGAGAGCAGAGAACCAGAAGAGAGAGCGAGTTGTTGGATTGGTATCAGAGTTCGTTACCGATGGTCGGGGGCTTATGACATTTCAGGGGCGTATATGGGTACCGTTTGTGGGAGGGACGCGTACCATTTTGATGGAAGAGGTTCATCGGTCGAAATTCTCGATCCATCCTGGGGCCACAAAGATGTATTTAGACCTGAGGAGAGAGTACTGGTGGCCCTGTATGAAGAGGGATGTTGCGTGGTTTGTGGAAAGGTGCTTAACCTGCCGTAGGGTTAAGGCCGAGCACTAGAGACCGCATGGTAAGTTGCAGCCGTTGGAGGTTCCCGAATGGAAGTGGGAACAGATTACTATGGATTTTATCACCAAATTGCCAAGGACTGCTAGGGGAGTCGATGTAATTTGGGTGATTGTGGACAGGTTGACAAAGAGCACCCACTTCCTTGCTATCAGTGAGAGTTCTTCCGTAGATAAATTAGCAGAGATGTATGTGAGGAAGGTGGTATCTCGGCATGGATTTCCGATCTCGATTGTTTCAGATCGGGATGTGCGTTTTACTTCCAGATTCTGGAAGAAGTTTCACGAGGAGTTGGGTACTAGGCTGCATTTTAGTACCGCATATCACCCCCAGACTGACGGACAGAGTGAGCGGACGGTTCAGACGCTTGAGGACATGCTCCGGGCGTGTGTGTTGGACTTCGAGGGGAGTTGGGACACGTATTTGCCCTTGGCAGAGTTTTCCTACAACAACAACCATCATTCGAGCATTGGTATGCCGCCCTTTGAGCTGTTGTATGGGAGGAGGTGTCGGACCCCCATTTGCTGGGGAGAGGTCGGGCAGCGTGTTATGGGTAGCACAGAGATTCTGCTTCAGACGACAGAGCAGATACAACGGGTCAGGCAGAGATTGTTGACCGCTCAGAGCCGCCAGAAGAGTTATGCGGATAGACGTCGATCCGAGCTTTAGTTCCAGGTTGATGATTATGTTCTCCTGAAGGTATCTCCTTGCAAACGAGTGATCCGATTAAGGAAGAGGGGCAAGCTAGGGCCCCGGTATATTGGGTCGTTCAGAGTGGTCGTGAGGGTGGGCAGGGTAGCGTATTGTTTGGAGCTACCTGCGAAATTGGAGCGGATTCATAATACCTTCCATGTGTCTCAGTTGAGGAAGTGTATAGTCGAGGAGTCGGCGGCAGTGTCGTTAGAGGACATTCAGGTGGATGCGAGCTTGAACTACGTAGAGAGACCAATTGCGATTGTAGATCGAAAGATCAAGGTTCTGAGGAACAAGGAGGTGCCTCTGGTACAGGTTCAGTGGCAACATCGGAAGGGATCCGAGTTGACTTGGGAGCCAGAGCGTGAGATGCGGGAGCAGCATCCGGAGCTATTTCAGGAATGAGACTTCGAGGGCAAAGTCAGATTCAAGTGGGGGAGAATTGTAACATCCGAAATTTCAGGTATTATATTTATTCTTTTTATTTTGAGTTTTGTGGAAGAACTCGGCGAGTTGGTGCGAAGACTCGCCGAGTAGAGACGCGATTTCTCACCCGGATTAATGACCAGACTCGACGAGTCACATTGATGGCCTCAGCGAGTTTGCGCTTTTTAATGAAACCCTAATTTCTTGGGTTTGGGGCCTATTTAAAGGGCCTTATGGCCATCATTTGTGCTCACCAGTCACCAGAGTGAAACCCTAGTGAGCTTGAGCGTTTGGAGTGAGATAAGGATCCATTGTTGACCTTGGAGGTGTTATCTAGTAAGGGAAAGGAAGCAATAGCCAAGGGGAAACAAGAGGATCAACTTCCTGAAGATCTGAGGTCCAGAACATCACGTTTGAGGTACTATTTTTCGAACCATTCTCTGTTATGGTGATGTTCACGTTGATTTAGGACTTATTGAGCCCTTTTGTGGCTAGATCTAGTGCTTCCTTGGTCCCTTAAGCGAGTTAGGTTCTGGATTTGGACCCTTGCAGGTCCAAAGTGTCCCTTTGTCCAAGCTTTTTATGAACCCATGGAGGTTTTGGATTGGGGTCTTTGTGCTTGATGTCAAAACACCATATATGAGTTATTAGGCGTGTTATGAGCGCCAAGTCATGAACTTTACGTGATGAATAAGCTTGGAAGGACCGGATCTATGAGTTAGTGAAGCAGATCTGACCTCAGAAGGTTGTTTGGGGTTGTGCATGGAATGCACTCGCCAAGTCCAATTCCAGACTCGACGAGTTTGTGCGGGTTGTTCAGTGATTTCGAACCATGGTTTGAGTAACCGAGTCGGGTGAGTGACTCGGTGAGTCGGAAGGGACTCAGAGGAATCGGGTCCCCGTAGAGACTCGGCGAGTCCACACAAGACTCAGCGAGTTGAGTTGACCGTTGACCGTTGACCAGGGTTGACTTGATAGGGTTAGTCAACCTTAGTTGGGAAAGTGTTAATTAGAGATGTATTGTGTTATAGGAGGACTATAGCTCGGGAGATCGAGCACTAGTGATTTTAGGGATTTGCGAGTTATCGAGATACGCAAGGTGAGTCTTCTCACTATAATTTACCTTGAGTAGGTAATCAGAGTTATGTGACAGAGTATTTGTATGCTATATGTATGTTATGTGTTGTACTGCATTATTTCTTTGTGATTTATGCTGTGCATGTTTATAGAGTTGGAACCGAAAGGTTCACAGAGTCAGAACCAGAGGGTTCACAGAGTAGGGTCCACGGACCCACAGAGTTATAGCCTCGAGTGGCTAATATGTGCTATGTGTGGTATTTTGGGGAACTCACTAAGCTTTGTGCTTACAGTGTTTGGTGTATTGGTTTTAGGTACTAGTGATGACCGCGGGAAGGCGCCGGCCTGATCAGTACACACACATGATTTTTATGTTATGAGATCTTGGGATTTTTATATGTTATGGATTTGAGTTTCAAATACTGATGTTTTTATGAATACTAAATGAATTATGCTTTTATAAAATGCGAAAAATTGTTTTGAAATTTACGGTGTTACAGTTCTTACATGAAATATGGATTTTTTTTTCCGAGAAGTTTTTAGTCCAAGATATTTAAATAATATTGTAGGTCTCTTCAATACCTTTCTATAGATATAAAGATCGTCAAAAACGGAGTTGGAACGAAGAAGTTATGACTGTTAGACGTTAGGAGGTTTTTGTATCTAACCTAGTATGTTGGGTGTACAAGGTGTATGTTGGACGTACTAGGTAAGAATGATTGCGGAGATTCAACCTGGTATGCTAGGCGTACTCGATCAAAACCCAAACCCTAATTTTGGAGTTTTGAGCCCTATTTAAGATCCTTAACTTCCCCAAATACTTTCCATTCTCAGCCTCCACCTCTCCAACATCCTCCCTCGAAACCCTAACCCTAGTTTGAGCCTTTTGAGCAACGAAGGGTGTTATTAAGAGCTTTGGAGTGTTCTTGGTGCATCTTGGAAAGGAAGGAGCTCATTCTAGAAGTGTTGGTTGCATTAGAGATTGTAGATCCAGACCTTGATCTTTCTTCTGGAGGTATAAAACTTGAATCTTGTTGATGTATTTATTAGATCTAGCTAGTTTTGGGTGTTATGAGCTTTTGGTCACTTTAGTGCATAAATTTTTGATCTTGAAAGTTTGTGACCTTGTTATGAATAAAATTGGAAACTTTATCAATCTAAACATCATATTGATTTAGATCTGAAGGTTGGAGACTTGGACTTAATAGACTAAGTTGAGAGAGATGCACTTTTGGTTCCTTTGAGACTTAAAAACTAGATCTTGGTTGTTTAGACCATCCTAATAGATAAAGTTTGAAACATTATCTATTATAGAGCTATTAGGAACCATAAAAATGTGTTCTTGGTCCTTCTATCCCTTCCATGCAAGAGTTATGGTGTCTTAATGGATTAATAAGTTGAGGTTTTAGCTTATGGACCTTGTCTTGCCATGGAAAGTCATAAAGGTGGAAACTCTATTACATAAGTCGATGTTCTAAGTCTATATCTGATCTTTGGACAAAAGGAATTAATGGATAAAGTGCTTAATAGAGGAGTGAGGATAGGTTGTGTACGTTGGGCGTACTCAACAGCCTTGGACTTTGACTTTTATTGACTTGCTTTGAACCTTCAATTTTTCACCGAGTTTGACTTATTGTCAAACTTGATGGTTTTTGACCGCTGATTAAGGTCTTACCTATTTGTGATGATTAGTGGATCCACAGGAGCAAGCAGTGCAGAAGGGAGCGTATCGTAGTGATTTAGGGTTCTTCGATTCAGGTGATTTTTGCCTAAGTATAACCGTGGATCGAAGGCACCAAGGCCGGGCCACTAGTTTTAGTTATCTTTTAGTGGAGGGATGCCATATGGACTATATATAGTCATGTAGGATAGACTGAGGACTCTATATCTATGTTTTCCTGTCTGTTTCTTGTTTGGTTGTGGCTCTAAAGTAGGATCACCTGTCCGGGTGTCTATCTCACCTCTGAGTATATACGGTTATGCATTCCTTGGATTGTTGGTATTTAGTATTTTAACATGCTGTAGTGATTTGTTAGATTTGTATTATATAGGATGTTGCTATGTTGCATTTATCAGTTAGATCAATATCCTAGTATATAGGATGTTGTTGTGCTATAGTGAGATGCTAGATCTGTGTATATATCCTTATATGATAGGATGTTTTAGTATTGGTATATTGGTTATCATCTAGTGGAGTGCCCTAGGGACTGCCTGTAATCATGTAGGAAATCCTGAGAACTCTTGATCTAGGTTTTCTTGCCTGTTCCTTGTTTGTTTGTGGCTCTAGAGGATCAACTGTTCGGGTGGCTATCTCACCCCTGGTTACTTATGGTTACACATTTCATGGGGGTTAGCTGGTAGCGGGACAGTGTACTATGAGAGGACTAGTAGGCGATAGTGAGTTTCATGATTGATGTTTTCCTTTATTATGTGCCTACTTGATCCTTGATTGTTTATATGTCGACATATGGTGGTAGTGGGTTGAGACGACCTTGCTTTGTGTTGTAGGCCAAGATACCCGGTGTGGGCCGGTTGTAAGTCATAGGCACGGAGGCTCGGGAAGAGAGGTTGGGTTGAGGGGGTAGGCCAAGAAACATTGGGTATTCCAGACGGATGGTTGATTGAACCTGTTGCATGTCGGCATTCCAGTCTGCAGATGGATTGGGACTAGGCATTCGAATCCGATGATTGCAGGCTGTTATGAATGGTTGTATATTTATAGTATGGGGTATTTTTTAGTGGGGGGGGGGGGAGAACTCTCTAAGCTTTGTGCTTACCTAGTCATTTATTGTTTCAGGTATCATTGGTTATCATGGGAAGGTGAAGACGTGACTGTACACATTCATCAACAACAATGAAGATTCCACGCTTTAATATTACTTTGACTTTTCAATAAATGTATGTTGGAATAAACGGTTTTCTTAATAATGGATTTATAATTTGAATGACGCTAGAAGATGACGCTCAAATTGATTTCAAATGGTGAATCAATCATCGAAATAATAAGATAACAATACATGGAAATTTTTGTTTATTTTCATAAATCCATTTTGATTTTGATTATGGTTTTAATGGTTTTAGTTTGACATCTTTTGTCCTTTTTTTCTTTTCATTTGGTTTCATGTTATTGGTGGTGGAGGAGACCGAAGACATGATGGGTGGTAGTGTTGTAGGTAATCGAAGATGGCACAAAAGGGAAAAGGGATAGGCTTCAAGTTTCTCCTTTCTTTCTTCTAATTACATGTAAGAGCAGAAATGGATGTCTAGCATGACTATAAGGGTCGGTGTGGTGTGGTGGTGGTTTTAATGGTGTCAGTGAGCTTCTCACTTACTAGATAATAAGATGAATAATAAATCAATTATAAAACAAATAGACAAGGAAAATACAATTATATTATGTCTGGTAAGGACCAAAGACTCAACAATACCATATCTTAATGACTGTCGGAGGATTGTGAAGTTGCCAGATTCTAGCATATTTTAAGTGGGTGAGAGTGGAACCTTGCAGCAGGAAGAACTTGTGCCAAGGTTTGGTTCTCATTCGAATTTCTCCAAGTCCAAGACTTCTGCACCACTGTTGAATCTTATGAGTTTACATCAAGATCATCGTCAGCTGTTGGATTTCCCTTCGAGTCATATTAGTTTTAGTTGTGATAACATTTGTAGAGTGTGCTTGTGCTTTAGACTCTAGGGTGTTAGGAGCCCAGGTTGAGGGATTCCTTGTCTGTTCTTGTTTGATTGGGGATTGGAGGTATGAGTCACATCCTGATGACCTGTTAGGATTAGTTAAGTCTTATTACAATCAATGTGTGTTTTGTAAGGATGTGAGTGCTGTTGTTGGTTAGTGGATCGGGGGTAAGCTTGAGCGCTATTGTTGGTTAGTTGATCGGGGGTAAGCCCAAGTGTTGTGTTTTGTTAGTGGATCGGGGGTAAGCCCGAGTATTGTTGTCGGTTACTGGACTGGGAGTGAGCCCGAGTGTTGATAGTAGATAACTAACAGAGCTGTCGGAGCCGAGTTGGAGCATGTCCTAGTTTAGTATGTGACAAGTCGGTTTTCGTTTTTGCCAAGGAAAAAGAAATATTTATTATGATTTAAAAATATATAGTGTATTTTTATACACAAAAAATACCCATATGTGTTAAAACCAATCGCTATCAAGATAAGCCACAATTGATCTCATGTACTAATAGCTATGAACAAATGGTTCTGATACCATTGTTGGATCATAATGCTAAACATAGCAGAAGTAGAAAAAACACCATGATCAAGCCAAAATATCATTATGAAATCTTTATTAGCAACTAACTTTACCTACATGAAAGGTTTTAGTGTAGCTTTATTGTCTTGAAATCAAAACTTTATACTGACGAGTAGTTTATGTCCCTTAGTTTTGACTAAGGGACATCAAAACTAATTTCTTGTAGGAAAAGTTCATTATCAAATTTGATGTCAAGACAAAAAAGTAACTCTAAAACTCTTTAGCTACCGAGGGTCACTTTATGTATAAAACATTTCCCCTAAGGGACATGAAAAGTAATTTCTTCACCTATTGACTCTAAATAACTTGACGAGTAGTTTCTAGAGGTTCCCCACACCAGACATCTATTCGATTATTTCATGTATTACATACTTGACTTCTGTTGCGGTGTTCTTGGATCGAGAGGTGAGCCTTAGGATTCCCTCCAATTGCTTGTTTGAACACCAATGGAAAGCAGATACAACTAGGAAATTCTTGGCAGAAATTTTGCTAAGGTGATAGATGATGCCTAGCTCTGCAAAGTTTGTAACTTCGCATTTGAAATCTTGAATTCAATCAACCAAAATTATAGGGTCTTCAAGAGGAGGTAACTCCACATGTTTTTTCTACATTGGGTCTTAACATCTGTGGTTGCAAACTCAATGATAAGAAACATAAGAATATCACACACTTTACCATAAGATCGTTTGAAGTGATTTTCCTCGACCATTATTTTCTTCTTAACTGAGCTTTCCCTCGATCGATCTTCATCATTTCTTATCAGTTCTTCACGATATGGTGCAATGGTTTCCCTCGATCGATCTTATGAATCATCATCCCATAATGGGGTAATCAAATCAATGAATGCTCCCTTTAGAGGTGTTACTGTGGACTAGAAGCCCATTATGAATATCATATAGTGACAAGAATCCTAGTAAAAGATACTTTGGGTGCAAGTACATCCCCGATGAGAATGAAGAATGTGGTTACTTTGAACGATATGACATTGATGTAAGTTCATGGTAGATAAATCTTCTGAATGAAATGATGCCAAAGAAGAAACGTGTAACGACCCAAATTTCCTTTTGTCAATGATGTTAGCTTCCGTTACTCGAATAAGTGTTTCTACAAATGATTTTAAATGTATGATATTAAAATAAAATAAATTAAATAAAAATGGTGTTGTTTAATATCTAAAATGATTAACTAATAATTAAAAGGTAAATCATTTAGTAACGTAACGTCTCAAAAATCACAACCAATTTAAACTTTTAAAAACAACCCATAGTCATAAAATGTTTACAAAATCATTTTTTTTCCAAATTGTTTACCCATATCAGAGCATCCCAAAATCATATAGCAATAAACAGAGGATGTGCAAGGTCACGCCTTCGCCTTTCCGCGATCATCAAAAGTATCTGAAACAAAAACTAAAAACCGTAAGGAAAAGTTTAGTGAGTTCCCCCAATGTACCACCACATAGCACACATAACATCAAAAAACAAACATGTTGGGTCCAATCATTCATTGGATTGGAATACCCCTGGTCCAATTATTCATCAAACTGGAATGCCAATATACATTGGGTCCACTCAGTCATCAGACTTGAATACCCTCAGGCCCTAAGTATGAGTTTAGCATGCCAAACGACCCTCTGCTCGTATCTGGAATGCTCCCAAGCCCTCGATATGAGTCTGGCATGCCAATCGCCCCTGAATTCATATCTAGAATGCTCCCGGGTTTGTTGGCTACAACACAAAGTAGTATAACCTCAACCCAACACAATATGTCGAAATCTAATAGATAATAACATAAGAAACATATATATAATCATGTAGACAAAAACCATAGGTATTCCTCCATATCTACCAGTCTATGTATATCAACAACTAGCATATAGTCACATATGAAACATATCAATGTATAGCAGGATATCAACCCAATGGGTAAGCCTTAGTGCCTTCGACCCTTAAGTGTAGCGAGGAAAACTCACCTCATAGTATGAACAATAGCTGATGAGGTCTTGACTCTGAATCTTAGTTCAAACCATCACCTATTCATCCAAATTACCAATTCTCAAACACCATTAAAAATATCCAAAACACCCCTTAGTTAAACTTGGTCAAAGTCAATGTTAAATGGGTCAACGTCAACTAAGTCAACCCAGCCAAGTCGACTTAGGGGTGTATACGAGGCATACTCTAGAAGTACGCGTGACGTACTCGAGCATTGACCACCATCGGGGAGGTTCACATCCTCCTTTACTTATTTTGAAAACCATTTAAAAATCATTTTGAAAATCTTTCCGTTTTTTGAGACTTGAGTCACACGAATGTTCCTCCAATTCACTCAAACCAAGGCTCTGATACCAACTTGTAACACCCAAAATTTTCATGACAAATTAAAACTTTTTCAAAACATTTAGAACCATTCATCATTACAAAGTTTGTTTTAAAAATATCTAATATCATAGTTTTCCGAGAAACATAAACAATTCATGAGGAGCTGTACGATCATGCCTTCGCCTTGTCGCGATCCCTTGATGTACCTGAAACAATAAACTAAAACTGTAAGCCCGAATGCTTAGTGAGTTCCCCCATAATACCAATGTCGTACATGTAACCATATCATATAACAAATAATGAACATAATAACCATGCATCACGAGTCTACAATGTGACTGGTCCGCCCGCATCGGGCCTTTAGTCCACCTGGTCCACTCTATGAGTCTACAATATGACTGGACTGCCCGCATCGGGCTTCAGTTTATCTGGCCCACACTCCGAGCCAAAGCAATCTTAATCCCTCAGAAGTCCAATAGTAAACCCTTGATCAAAATCAAAGTCAACAGTCCATGTTGACCTCAACTCGTCGAGTACAACCAACCACTCGCCGAGTCACAAGAGCGACTTATCGAGTACCTAGTATCAGTGGTAGTAAACCCCTTGGCTAACTCGTCGAGTTCATTCGTGGACAAAGATTGGGAAAACCCTAGCTGAATCGCCGAGTCACTTGACTGACTCGTCGAGTCCAAGGCAATCTTAATCAGACTTGCCGAGTCGTTCATCCGACTCGTCGAGCCTACAACTATCTTCATCGGACTCGCTGAGTTGTCCTAATACTCGCCGAGTCCATGTAGTCCTTCATCCACACAGATGCTTTTTAAGCCATGCTAAGGCTTCATATTGTAGATCCAGTCCCCCAAGGCATGTTTATCACGTAAAGTTGCAAACTTTACGTGCATGCAAGGTGCTAATGACCTAAATCAAGCTAAAGAAGAGGTTGTAGGCCAAAGAGCTTCACCAACATGCTAAAGTTTGAGACTTTATGCTGATAAGAGCCAAGATGAGCCTAGATCTAAAGTTGTAACTTCAGATCTTGGTTCATCACTCGAAATGCAACACCATTTGCCCAAGATGGCCCCAAAATGCAAATATAAAAAGGATCTAGCTAGAAGAAGCTCAAGCTGGTGACTTGATACCTCCAAATGATGATAAAATGAGGTAGACTTCAGATCCCCAACTGTTCATTGCTCAAAGCTTCTTGATCTTCAAGCCTTTCCTCACCAAGATCCACCTTTCAAGCTTAAACATACACGTATGGAGTGAAAATGGAGATTTAGGATTTTTGGACTCACATGGGCTGCAAGGGAAAGCTAAGGGGGGCAAAGGATCCTTTAAATAGGGGGCAAAACCCCGCAATTTAGGGTTTCATTTGCCAGCTCCTACTCGCCGAGTCCCTTCTTGGACTCGGCAAGTAGGTCACTTAAACATGCGGACCAGCCCGCTGCTACTCGGCGAGTCAGGTAACCGACTCGTCGAGTAGACCTTGAAATCATGAGAAATTATAATCACAATTGATACACGAGAATCAGGGCGTTACAATTCTCCCCCACTTGAACTAGACTTTGTCGTCGAAGTCTGTTGCGGTTAACGACCTTGGGTAGTGCTCCCTCATCTCTGCCTCCAGCTCCCAGGTCCACTTGGACCCTCATTGGGGCTCCTACTGTATCTTTTCCAAAGGTACCTCCTTGTTCCGCAGAACCTTCACCTTTTTCTCTTCATAATGGCCACAAGCCTTTCAAGATAACAATGACTCTCACCGACTTGAATGCTATCCAAAGTTACTACTGTCTCCTGATCCCTGATGCACTTTCGCAACTGCAAACCGTGAAATATGATGTGAAACCCAACCGAACCTTTTAAAAAGGTCTATCCTACAAGTCACTTTGCCAACTGACAAAATCCTGATGATCCAACGTATCGGAAACCCTACTTTCCCTCTTCCTGAGGCGAACCCTTTATGCTGACTGGACAATTGTCCCTCAACATCATACGAAAATCAATCCACTGAAACACGAACACTCATGCCTGGCCCAATTAGCTTTGCGCCGGAATACCAGGCATGCCTACGACGGGTCCAATCATCCCTAGGATGGAATGCCCTCGCATCCTACACACGAATCCCAAGTCATGCACCTACTTCAACTCTTCTTGCTACCATATGATGCTTCCCAGACGAAGTCGAAACCTCCCTGGCCTCACTTGTCTGTCCATTACCCACAACACTGGACGCCTCACCTATTACTGAACCAAAAGACCCACACAAACGACAGTCCCATGTGTCTCCCAAAAAGGAAATTGACTGGCTGGACTTGTTACCACGCCCTGCTATTAGCCTCTACTAACCCAATTAACGCTACATGATGCAAGATAGCCACACCTCCTACCTGATCTACAGCAACCCATCTCCTCCTCACTTCGCACACACTATGGCTCTTCCACAAATGAAATCAAACCAAGATACACCACAATAACTCGAACCATCATGACATACCAACCACTACTGGCCCACCAGTACGCCACTCATATCTAGCCCAGACCGCCCTCCAAGTGGAAATACCAGTATGCCAAGTCTATTTGATCATAGGGTCCGGTCATCCTCGGGATGGAATACCCTAGATTGGAATATCGACAGATCGAATCAATTCAACCATCGAGTCGAAACTCTTAGAGTTTGTTGGCCCACCGCCTCAACCCTACCGCTCCTCTTGAGCCTCCGTGCCAACGACTTTCAGTCGGCCCGTATCGGGTATCTTGGCCTACTGCATTGAGCAGGACCACCTCAGTCCTACCCACATGCAATGCGTCCCTAGACGATCAGGAGAAAGATCTAACCCGGTTCCCAGAACCTGACTGACAGGACATTCCAATTCCAAGCCTTCCTAAAGCTGATGAATACCCATCTGGATCTACTCCCAGTCCCCAACTAGAGTATTACCCAATCCAAGAAGATTAATATTTCTAGACACTCCTAACTGATGAGATCACCGAGATCCTTTGCACTCTCTCCGATCTCTAATAACAACTTCTGATCAAACCAAAATATCCTGGAGTCTTCAGCCCACTCCAACAGCATGCTCAATATTTGGGGACAGACCTACTGAATACTATAGCATAGCAGCATACTCAATACCCGCACATAGATCTACAACACATATAGAGTCTGCAGCATGACTGGACTTCCTCACCAGGCCTTCAGCCTATCTGGACCGCTCTTAGAACCTTCATCATGTCTGGACCGCCCCTTCGGGCCTCTAGCCTGTCTGGATCGTTCTCCGAGCCTTTGGCCTGACTGGTTCGCCCCACCGGCCTTCAGTCTATCCGAACCGATCTAAACTGTTGAGCATTTCCCTGGACCGCCCCTCCTTGTGGTCCTTCCCATGCAGACTGTGTTGGATTAGTTTCTAAGTCCTAGTTGAAAACCCTAATAGCCTACATGTATATATAGTACCCTTAAGCCCCAAAAACGTGGAAAAGAGTTCCTCTAGGGTTTTGGACGATTTTGGGTAGCCTCCTTTCTTATCATTCTTCATTCTCTTGCTCTTGGTGTTTGTGAGCCATTAGAGGAGTGACACTTGTGACTCTAAGCTTTCTAAAGCCATTACAAGGAGAATTCGAGATTTTTATTGCTACATAACAATCAAAGTAAGATCTAAACTCTATTCATATTTTAATATGATTATTTTTATGCTAGATCTAGGGTTTAAAGTCTTGGATGAATTGCATGTACAATAGAGAAACCTAGATCCAAGCATTACGGTTTACATGAGCACATAGGATGTTCTTATGGCCAAAACCCATCCGTGGTATCAGAGCCTAGATTGGTTTCTATTGTATTGATGCCTTGGTTATTTGTTCAAGCTTCAAAAAATTGATTTTTTGGTCCCTTGTCTGATGAACTCGGCGAGTTCCAATGTGGACTCGGCGAGTTGCTCCAACGCGGCGCGTCCATAGAGGAACTCGGCGAGTTCGAGCGTCAGAAGGAGGTAGTTTCGGGATTTCTTGCTGTTTTACTTAAGGGTACTTGCCTTAATTGTTTTGGGTCTTTAATATTCGAATTTTGTCTTATATTTGAGTATATCCTTGATCAAACAAAAGATAATTACCAATTGATTAGATAATAACTTCCTTATACGATTAAAGTTTGATTATTTGTATTAATTGGGTAACTTATCTTGCAAGAAATTGAAATTAGGTCAAATTTAGATAATCATTAAATTAATCGTTTAATTTAAATTATTTGCTATTTGATCCATGATGTTTTGAAATGGTTCAAAACTTGCCCTCAAGTTTTGGAATTTAAAAGTTGATTAAAAGTTTAATTTAGAAATGTTAAATTCTAAAACCCTAGTATTGTTTTGAAAAGTTCAAATCACACCCTTATGGTTTTATTAATTAATTAAAGTGTATAATTAAGAGAGGTTTAATAAACCCATAAAGTTTTGGTTTACATTTAATTAAATTAAAAGTATAATTTATCAAATTAGAAAACCTAGTATTTTAAAAGTCTAAAATACAACCTATACTATGTATAACATTAAAAGTCTAATAATATATATGTATGAGTAAGGGTCAGTCTTACCGTTAGTAGGCCTCATTCACGAAGCTAGTCTATAAGGGGTGTTTAAGGAAATTGCCTATAAAATGGCGATTGAATGGGTATCCACTCTTACCCACCGCACTCTTGACTAGTGGAGGGTCGTTAGCCGAACGGGTACGATAGGATAGAAATCTTCCATTATAAGTATAATGAAGTACAAAAGTAACTAAATGTTTTACAAATTCCCAATCTTAGGCAAAAAGTGAATTGATGCAATTCCATGAAATTACACTTTGTACCATTGCGAAGACATTAGTGGAGCGTGTGTGGTTAACCGGCACACTAAATGGTTCTAAGCAAAGGTAGCAAAGGGTAACTCAATGTTTGTCATAGTTCGGTGGAGCGTGTGTGGTTAACCGGCACATCGAATAGGTGACTGTAACATGTGGGGGAACCATGTAAGTTTGCATGGTTATTCACACCCTGTTTTGTGATCCTCGGCATCCCAGTCACAAATCGAGGGGCATATCGAGATTTAAACATGCCATTGAAAAGTTCAATGAATCTCAAAGGATCTAGGAGTTTTCAAAGCATTTAAAACTTAAACTGTTTCTTCGTTTTTCATGGTGGAAAAATAGTGAATCGTGATTCACTTACCTTCAAATGTTCTGCAATTTGGGTTACGGCATCCCTCTCCCAAAGTTGTGGAATATTGTGTTGGGTCCAAGCCATAGTATCTCAATTGGGTGATTTATTATGGACTCAATCAATCAACTAACTTGAATTTGTTTTCTCCCATTTTGTAGATGTCAAAGTATGACAACTATGTTATTCCCAAATCCCGTGGAACAGGCTTTCCACATGAAGATGATACTCCACGATTCGATCGAGGAACAAGAGATCATGCTTCACTTCCTCCAACTCTTCCAATTATTCTCCCTAACCCACAAGTTCGAAGGCTTGAAAAGTTCAAGCTCACTCAAGCCCTTTTGGCAAGTAAACATGAAGAAGGAAAGTCGGTGTGTGCACACGTCCTAGAGATGAAGTAACACATTGATAGGTTAAGAATGTTGGGATCCGTTGTCTGTGAGGAGTTGGTTGTTGACTGGGTTCTTCAGTCACTTCCTAACTCGTATAGTGAGTTCGTAAGAGAGTATTATATGATGAACCACGACGTGAGCCTTATAGATCTCACCTACGTGCTTATTGCTGCTGAATCAGCAATGATTTGGCGCACTGGAAAAGCAAAGTTGATTGGTGAATCTGCCTTCCAGACCTCTATGGATATAGGCAATGGCAACAAAAGACATGCCATGATCGAAGAGTTTGATCATAAGAGAAAGGCGAAGTTTGAAGTAGTTCCATGTGCTATTCCAAAAGAGTCAATTTGCTTTTATTGCCAAGAGAAGGGGCATTGGAGACGAAGCTGCCCTATTTACGTAAGAAATCTAAGTGATGGGAGAGTCAAAACATATGGCTCTGCTTTAGGTAAAATCCATTAACTAACTCTTTTAAGTTCCTATTCTAGATTCTTAATACATAATGCGATAAGATTACAATTGATGTTTTGTAGGATCGAAGAAAAGAGAGGAAGCTTAAGGGAAGAAGTGAGCAGAATCTAACCGTGAAGAAATGGATTTCAATCGCATTACTTGAAGATTAGATTCTTGAGCCACTACTTAGAGTTAGAATAAGATTGCTAAGAAATATGTATTAGCATAGTTTTTCAATGAATTGCATTGTAAAGACAAATTTTTCCGCAATAAAATAAAATTTGATTTTATATTATTTATTTATCCTTGCAATGGCGTATATGAAAAATTGATGATTGAATGTTTCTATTATTAGCAATAATGGATTTGATTCTTAATTATGTTATTTGTGGAAATGTCGAGAATTTACCAAATAAGGAGAGTTTCTCATCGCCCAAGTTTCAATTGGACAGAAACTTGGAATCATGCAACTTGGTTGCACGATGAATGAGAAATTTCATATTTGGCAATTTTACTGATTCGTTGACAAAGTGTCAAGTGAAGGACTAGGAGATCGTATACACAAAGTTGTGTGTTGATCAAGTCCACCAAAAGAGTAACAAAGATATTCATCATGATTTACTAAAGGTTTAGTAAATATGATTATACTTATAAGATTAAGTGTAATTATGAATTGATTGAAAAGGTTTAAATCAATAGAAGAACGAATAAGAAGAATCAAGTTGGCAGAAAGATAAAAGTTTCTCTAGTCTAAGAAGAAGGGAGAGTACCTTTTATTATGGGTATTAATGATTAAGAACCATATCTCAATTGATCCTCTATGCGAGTCTTAGTACAATTTTATGTATGAGAAGAGGAATCAAGAATTGAAGAAATGGTTAAATCAAGAAGTCAATCATACTTCGTTCCAAAACAAGTCTTAGAGTTAAGATTGTGACATTGAGTGACAAGTTCTAAGAAGGTTTATAACATTCATCGAATGTAGAATTTGGAAAAAGGTTTTCTTATTCTTGCACATTTAAAATTGGTAAGTTGTGATGTCTTGGATAAGACAAAGACCAACGAGGACCAATTTGTGAAGTGTTTCGTCTTGATAAAAGCGACACTGACTCTTGAATATTTGTTTGTCAAGAAATATTTATTGAAAAGAGAATCTTATATGTCAAGGATTCAGTGGGAGTCTTAATGGTCTTGAAAGGTTTCAAGAAAAAATCAAAAAAATAAACCTTATCAATCATCACTAGCACACGACTTGAAGTTTACGACCTATCGTGTTGACACTATCTTGTTTCTGTGTGGTCCCAATTGAGTTAATTATGCATGTGAGTTCTATGAGTTCTCATTTGAATGCATAAAAGGCAAGGACCTTGATCAATGAAAAGTACATTGATAAGAAAGGATGAGCTGCTTAACTACTTGGAAGACATGGTGGGCAGCCGCGTTACCATAAGGTAAGAAATCAAGATTGAGAGGGTTCGGTCCATATGAGTTTGGGTTTGTCGCAAACTTATGTTTTGAAAAATTCGCATGGATAGGAACACATACAACATTAAAATCTAAGTGTCATACGATTCCTTCCTTCGTAAGAATGATTGTGAGGAAATGCTTTCACTAAGAGAGATTTTAAGAAGATAGTAATTGTGAAAATTGTATTCTCGAATTCGATTATGGTTACGGTATCCCTTTCCAAAATTCGAATTGTGAGATTTGGCAATTAGTCTGAATTGTTTAGACACACATATGAGCTATCTAAGGTAAAGGTATATAAGTTTAAGAAGCTTAGATAAAGGATTATCATGTCAACGCTAGTGGGAGCATAAGTGTTATGCTTATTTGTTAGTAATCATCATGATAGTGGGAGCATAAATGTTGTGCTTGTAGGATTATTAAAACAAGTATTGAAAGTTAGCAATATTAATTATAGAAAACAAGAGTTATCCTTTGCAAAGTCCTAAGGGTTGAATAGTTGTTTTGCTATAATTAAGGGAGACAATATTATGCTTCATTTCAAATCTAAAGGCTTAGGTTGTGGAATGTTAATAAATTTAGTCAAGGATACATAGTGCGTTCTCAAAATTTCGATTATGATTGTGGCATCCCTCTTTATAGTTCGAATTGTGAGAATGTGACACATAAAATATTATGGTAGAAGATTGATAAAGTATCATATCTTTATGTAAGACATTATGCATCGTGTCCCATACGCTTCGGGTATAGGATTGATTGCAAGGGCTATAATATTTAACCATTCTAAAATTTTTCAAATGTCTAGCGCATTTAGAGGGAAAAAGGACAAGAATCGGTTTTGACTAAGATAATTAAACAACTATCAAAGGATGATCCAAAGCTCGCTGAGGATTGGTCGCTTGTGAGTAGTTGGAAGTAAAGTATTGGATGAACCATATCGACATTATTATGAATAGAAAAGATTCTATTAAGAATGAGTTGTCATATGGAAAATATGGAAATGTTTCCATATTGGGAGTTGGATATTAAGAGTCTATGTCTAGATTAGAAATTTTATGCAAAAGGATGTTTAAAGGAATGTACTTTGAGTGAGAGACATCATGTCTATGGAATTGTATTATAACAATCTCAAATAGAGGACTTTGTAATTTCATTGGCAATAGTCATTGTGACTTTTGTGCTATGACATTACGAAAGGATCATTGCATAAAATGTTAGAATCTAGCATATTCTATAAGTGGCTAGAATTTGATATTCTTTCACTTGTGAAAAGGATTGGGAGTTGTGAAATGAGTATAATTGGAAATGTGTTCATTTGATCTATTTCACAAAGTAAGAACCATAGGTAAACATTGTGTGCATGCTAAGAGCATGGGACAAGCGTAGTAATAATTCAAGTAAGAAGTTGATTACCCGAAACAACAAATAATGAGTAATCGATATGGTGATAAATAAAATGTGTTTTATTTATACTCAAAGTCATTCATACCTACTTCCAACATATGAACGACATCCTTAATAATTTAATTGGTTCAGAACAGTTAGATCATTCGAACGGGCCACGGTCGTTCATATGTTGGAAGTAGGTATGAATGAAGACTGTCGTTAATTGGTGTGTGGATTGTCTAAAGAGTATTAGACATAAGAAAATCTTTGCTGCAACGTTCATGAGTGCTTATGAATATGATTTGAGTATTGGATTAAACCCACGCTCACTTGGATCACTTCATGGATTTTATCACGAGTGATTGGTGAGACGATAATATCTTATATTCTTGAAACCGAGATGTGTGAGTTGTATCTTGCAAGTCGGTTGCACATTGATAATATGTAAACGCACCAGTAACTTGGTGTTATAAAACATATTGTTGTGTGTGATTCGGTAAGTGAGTGCTAGCAAGCATTGAATCAAAGTTTATCTGTTTCTTTTATCCAAAGTAGGATAAAAGCCATATCTTTGGGCCCCTCGATGATTTAGTGATGGCACCAAAGCGCTTGGCCAAGCCGAGACTAATTTGATGTGATCAATTGTAGTCTGTTGTCAGTCGTCATAAATTGGAAGTCGGGAAATAGTATAGAGAGAATGATTAGAATTCCTGTCTTATATCTATACGATATCTAGAATGGAGGAATATATGATCCTTTATCTAAAGGACACGCGTATCTGATAAGATTAGAGTTGACAGCGGCTTTTGAAAGCTACGATTGCATATCAGGATCTGAAGTCATACGCATAATAGTTATTAGACTTATGCAAGTGAGAGACTATTGGATTAGTGTCTAAGTCCATAACTATTTTGGTATGTACTTGACCCGATGGTGCATGGTCCTTTTGGGTTGCCTTCACCAAAGCAACTTGATAGGATGAATTATGAAGAGAAAGGATTAATTATGATTTATTAATATATTATGAGAATAATATATTAAAGGAGAAATTATATTGTTTAATTAATATTAGTCAAGAATGAATTGATAATTAATTTTGTGGCTAAAAGAGATTAATTAAACTTAAGGGACTGGAACTTTAATTATAAGATAATTGCATTTGGGCTATGGATCACCTTGAAATAATAGGTTGGACGAATTCTATGGGGAAACCCATTAAGAAATCGTCCAAGGGATTTTCTAAAAGGATCCATGGGCTGCTTAGGGCTTAAGCAGTCAGATTAGGATTTCCTAGTTGAAAACCCTAATAGCCTACATATATATATATATATATATATATATATATATATATATATATATATATATATATATATATATATATAGTACCCTTAAGCCCCAAAAACGTGGAAAAGAGTTCCTCTAGGGTTTTGGACGATTTTAGGCAGCCTCCTTTCTTATCATTCTTCATTCTCTTGCTCTTGGTGTTTGTGAGCCATTAGAGGAGTGACACTTGTGACTCTAAGCTTTCTAAAGCCATTACAAGGAGAATTTGAGATTGTTATTGCTACATAACAATCAAGGTAAGATCTAAACTCTATTCATATGTTAATATTATTATTTGTATGCTAGATCTAAGGTTTAAAGTCTTGGATGAATTGTATTTACAATAGAGAAACCTAGATCCAAGCATTAGGGTTTGCATGAGCACATAGGATGTATTTATGGCCAAAACCCATCAGACAGTTCTCACCCACTTGGGTTTCCAAAATCCTGATCTATTTTGTGGACACTAACCGTGGCCTAACCCTAGGCCTCAGTCGATCATTCATCCTCTTGGAAATCCATGTTTTGTTCCCTAATTCGCGTGCCTACCACTTATGCTAAATAACCCGCATACTTGTGCTGAATGTACTGCCGAGCCCTGGCAGCTAACAAAATCCTTAACGAGTGATGCTCCATCCGAAAATTCCTAATTCTCCCTCACTTGGGACACTAACCACTACCTACTAGTGGCGAAATCAAAACAGTACTTAACCATCCTAACCAAGCATTTCCACACTTCACCATAGAATGGTGAATCCTGGAACGAATAATCTCCGCAAAACAAACCTCCTGGCATGGAGCATCCGAACTTCAAAAGGAACTAAAATCCCGGTGACACTTCTACATCTCCAATTTATAATTTTTGGCCCTGGAATGGTGATCCTATATCCTAACTTCTGATCACCATCAACCCTAGATACTAACCGTCTACAACCCTTATTACTAAATTATCGAAACTATCCTATGCCATACGCAAAAGGGATGGAAAATTAAGAATATAATTATAACAATAAGATATAGATAGAAACATACCAACAACTGCATTTGGCACTCTCCTAGCCTCCTTTACTGTAATCTGGAAGGAACATCCCTAAGCCCTCGGGGGATCTGCTCTACCCTGACCCCTGTCAGTAATCCTCAATGCAGCCGACGTTGGAGCCTACACCGACCTAGCAACTAGCTGTGGACAGTTGGTCTTCACGTGACCAATTAACCTGATGGTAGTGATAACAAATCCTCATGTCCTGAACCGGGGCCAACCGGCGACAATCCCTCGCATAATTCCCCTCCTTTCCGCACTTGCGGCATGCACCACCGTACCTACAAACTCCAATATGAGCCTTCCTGCACTTTCCAAAAGTGCAGTTGCTCTGTTCTCCAACCCTAGAATCAGCGGTCTTGGTCCGCTTCGGCGCCAGCTGAGACTGCATCGGGGTCTGCCTCTGCTCTCGCAACTGTAACTCAATCTCCAACTCCCGCCGCCTGGCGGGCTCCTGTAAATCCAGTAACATATCACATCGTTGGGTAGCAACAAATTGTCTAATGTCAGTCTTGATCATGCTCAAATAATGCGTCATCTGAGCCTGCTTGCAAGGAAACTCTAGGCATAACATCGCCCTCTCAGTGCACATACGGGTGATCTCCGTCACCGACTCTACACCCTGTCTTAACTCCAAGAACTCTTGAGCTAGTTGCTCATGCTCGAATCGCGGAGTGTAACGGGAGTAGAACATCTCCTTAAATTGATCCCAAGAAACTATAGCTCTCTGCTCATCTAAATAAGACCCTGTCATCAACCTCCACCAGTCCTTCGCCTTAGACCTCAACATGTTCAGGGCACACCCGACCTTCTGGTCAGCCGGGCAGGAACATGTGAAAAGGCATCCCTCGATGTACAATAGCAACCTCATGGATATGATAGTGTCCTAAATCCCATCGAAAGTCGGGGGCTTCGTGTTATCGAAGTCCCGATACTGAAAAGCATGACTGGCTCCTACCCCTGACGCTGATACAACTGAAGTAGCTGCCGTGGCAGCCGCCTCCGCAAGGGCCACATAGTGCTCGTCAAAGTACTCAACCATAGCGGTCACAATAGACCCAAACATCTCCGGTAACTGAGCTCGGAACATAGCAGCAACCACATCATGCAGGATCTCCCAGATCTATTCATCTATCTAGTCGAGCCTCATCTGGCCGATAGTCTCACCGGCTACTCCTGTCTGTCCTCTCCTGATCATTACCCGGACCCCGTCACGAGTCGTCGTGTAACCACCATACTGAAAACATACCAGAAAGATATCAGATACTCCTGATAACAACCCAGGAACCAACTCCTAACCAAAACCCTAGGGGTTGTGACTTCCTTGATATGCGTATGGGTCTTTTGTTTCAGTAGTACGGGCCCATAATACCTTCCACACCTACCCATATTTGTCCCAAGTATCATCACAATTCCCTAACAATACACACAAATATAGCGAGCGCTCTATCCTCACTCTTAAAGGAAATGCTAAATATCTCTTAACTGGCCTATTGGCCTCGCACAACCCACCTATCCATGAAACTTCCACTAACCCTACAAAACTAGTGTATGCTAGCCATACATAATGATGGACCCCATAGACTTTCGAATATCCAATCCTACCCTAAGATCCTAATCAGACAAGAACAGAACATAAGGCCAAATCAAACATTCTCAGGCTATAAGGTCTTCATTATGTATAACTGTGATGCATACACTAAGCAACTATAATAATGATGTCGACTTCATATAAAGGAATCCCTAGGCTAGCAGTCATCATGTGATCAGGCGATTCTATAATGCAATTCCTGAAGATCCCTAGCGTAATACTAGCATGTTGTTCTAAAATATCACATAATCAAATAACTGTATGGTATTTTGGGTTTTACTTACTGGCTCTAGCTGATCGTACACTTCACATCCTCCTTTACTTATTTTGAAAACCATTTAAAAATCATTTTGAAAATCGTTCCTTTATTTGAGACTGGATTCACACAAATGTTCCTCTAATTCACTCAAACCAAGGCTCTGATACCAACTTGTAACATCCAAAAATGTCATGCCAAATTAAAACTTTTTCAAAACATTTAAAACCATTCATCATTACAAATTTCGTTTTCAAAATATCTAATATCAGAGTTTTCCCGGAAACATAAACAATTCATGAGGAGCTGTACGATCATGCCTTCGCCTTGCCGCGATTCCTTGATGTACTTGAAACAATAAACTGAAACTGTAAGCCCAAAAGCTTAGTGAGTTCCTCGAAAATACCAATGCCATACAAGTAACCATATCATACAACATATAATTAACAGAACAACCTTGCATCATGAGTCTACAGTGTGACTGGTCCGCCCGCACCGAGCCTTTAGTCCACCTGGTCCACTCTCTGAGTCTACAGTATGACTGGACCACCCGCACCGGACCTTCAAACTATCTAGCCCACTCTCCGAACCGTGACACGTCTGGACCGCCCTCTCGGGCCTTAATCCTATCTGGACCGCCCGCCGGGCCTTCGGCCTGACTAGGTGTCCTCCTGGGCCTACAGTTTATCCGGTACGCCCTGGGTATGTAGGCCTACAACCCAAAGCAGTACCCGCCTCAACCCAAACCCTAATGAAACAACCATGTGCACATATAACAGATAATCACATAATAGTCTATAGATAACAAACCGATCTAACAAATCATATAGCATAGCAACATCCTAACCAGGATACCGATCTAAACGGTCACTAACATAGTGTCACAACTAGCATTTTTGCTAGGGAATTCCATTCTCCTATAATCATTCAACCAGTACAATAACTGGTTCTCTAAGAGAATATCATACTCTATGCTCATTCAAATACATTTCTCATGTTCAACAAAGAGTTGAAACTCTAAATATTCCGATTCAAGGCTATTATGGTCTAGGACATTCTTATTGGGCCTAATGAGCCAATAAGTATCCAAACCGACTATTTTGGGGCCCAGGAACCCTAAATGGTCTCTAATTGGACCCACTTCTATAAAACATGGCATTTTGGGCCATTTTGGGTCCAAAATAAATTAGTTTACCCTTAACGGGTCTTATTGGGCCATAACAACTCCAACTAACCCTAATGGACCATAAAACCCATTCTTTATACTATTTGGGTCGTGAACTACCTTAAAGGCCCAATGGGCCGAAAAGTATTGTTAAACTTCATAAAAATTGAGCAAAGCCAAGATTGAGCCCAAATCAATTCAACTCCTTCCTCCTAGCCCAAATTCTTGGCCCAAGGTGCTTACTAGACAAAAAAAAGAAGAAATGAGAAATTATGAGCAAGTGTCACCTCAATATTGCATGGTGGTCACCCATGCACCAAAACCCCACATACAACAAGGTAAAATCTCATATAACTAGGAAAGCCTTCTCTCTCACTCTCCCCTCTTCAAAACTCACGGCCATAAGGCCTCCTCACCATTATTCTTACTTTCTAAAACTCTCAAAAGAAGTCTCTTAAGAACTCTCCTACATTTCCCCTCTAAATTCTTGAGTTTTGGTGTAGTTTCAAGAGGATCTTCACCTAGATCATCATCTTTGGTAAGTTTTTCTTAGATCCATGGTTTAGCTTCTTGATTTCTTCAAAAGTCTCCTCTTACATCTATATATTTGTGGATCATGTTCTTAGAACCATCTAAGTTCAAGATCTACTCAAGAAAGCTTGCTAGGATCAAAAATCTTCTTCCATTTCTTCATCAAAACCAATCCATCACCTCAAGGTGAGTTCATACCCCCTTGTTTTGGTTTTTACTTGTTTTTGGGGAAGAATACAAGTTGATTTGTGTAGATCTATGTGTATATGCATGACTATGTGTGTTTTCCATGAATTATTTGGTGATTATGTGTTGGTTACTTCATTAATCTAAAAATATGTTAGGAACTTGAAGTTTATCACTTAGATCTTCATAAGAACATTGAGAAAAGTATGTTTTATCACATATAAACTAGTAGATCTAGGATTTATACACTTTAAATAGCAAAATTGAGTGTTGTGTTCTAAGATCTACAAATTAAACTTATAAAACAGCCCTTGACAGAAAAGTTTTGGTCCAATATCGGATTGTTTTGACCCTCTTAATGGAAGTATTTTTCAAAACTGTTTTACATGGATAAATTTCAGATTTATACCTTTAAAATGAATACTCTCAAGCTTTCATACGATATTTCTACAATTTTTGGCGAATTTTACAAAACTGCCTATCAGATTTGAATAAATTTCGGACCAGCCTGTGAAGGTGAGCTATTTCACACTTGTTATAGGCCACTAAAAAATATGACAAAAATTGTGCACAAAGTAGAAACAATTACCAAACTTCCAGAATTTACAGATCCAAATTTCGACTTACGATGATTTTTCTACAAATCTTTCAACAACTAGGTCAGAAAAGTCAAAAACCAGAAAAATGAGTATTTCATAAAAAATCAAGCCAAAAATGATTTTTTTTTTGACAAAAATGGGTTTAAAATGTTATTTTTACCACAAACTAGTCAAAAACACAAGTTTTGAAACGAAATGGGGGCTAAAGTGTTATTTTTACTATAATTGGGCCTTAATTGAAAACTTGGTGACTTATTGGGCCAAGAACGTCATTTTTACAAAGAGTGGGCTTTATATATCAATTTTGTAAATAATCAAGCTAAAATAAACAAAACAATAACAAACGGGTTAAAAACGATATTCATATCCTTATTGGGCCTGGAAATAATATACATGTTTAGTGGGCCTTAGTGTCCTTTTACATGTATATTGGGCTCGGGATAGATATTCATATCCTTCTTGGGCCTGGAAATAATATACATGTTTAGTGAACCTTAATGTCCTTTTACTTGTATATTGGGCTCAGGATATACATTCATTTTCCTTTTGAGCCTGGAAATAGTAGACACGTATAGTGGGTCTTAGTGGTTCACTTACATGTTTATTGGGCCTAGGAATGAATTTTATATGTGTTCTTCTTTCTTTTGATATTTTAGTGAATACTTGAACTAAAACCAACGATAAACTAACAAATGGATTAATTTGATAATTTTCTAGGTTGTTGGGCTTTAGTGGCCCATTCCTATGTGTGAGAGGTCCTGTATACTATTTATATTTTTATTGGGCCTCATTGACCCATTAACATATGCGACGGACCTTGGATACTATTTGTGTGCTATTTGGGCCTGTAAACACTTTACATGTGAAATGGGTCATAGTTGTCCTTTCATATATATTTCGAGCCCATATTATATAATTTCATGCCAATTTGGGCCTTTAAATGATTTACATGTTTAGCGATGCCTTATTGGTTCAGTTACATGGTTAATTGGGTCTGGAATGACATTATACCTTTCTTCGCGTAAATTCGATGAAGGATCTAGTGAGTTTTGTTGGTTGGCACCCATTAAGTGTACGATCGTAGCCTGTAGTTATAACCAGAGTCTCTTTGAGGGAGAGCGGGGATTTGTGTATAGATCTATACGGGGATGACACCCCACACCTGAGCTGTTCGCTACAGTTAGACTAACTTAGTCTAGGGTGATGAAAACATTACAATCAAAGTCAAAACCGACGTCCAACAACACCAAGACAGGCGACATTGTCATTATTTAGTATGGTTATGACGACTCACTTAGAGGAATTAACGTTATGAAGTTTACGGAAGACCCTTCTCTTTCTTTTGGATTACTCGGAAACATTCCCGTACTAGTACTCAACCTCGGTGGTTGGTATGGCAGCTTTCTCTTTTACAGACAACATCGGGTTGTCTGGGGACAATCTCTTTACATGCTCTTCACATTCTCTCTACATTCTCTTTACCCCTTTTAGTCAAATAAACAAAAACACACATGCATTAATACAAGATCTGACACAAACTTACTAAACAGTTTGCAGAAAATATCGGATTTTCTAGTGGTTTTCAAAGTTATACAAATCATTTTCACAAACATGCTTATGAACTCACCAACATTATATATGTTGACGTTTTTCAAAATAACTTGTATTCTCAGGAAACCGTTGAATCAAGATGAACGAAACAAACTAATGGATATTGTGTTATATTTTGTTTCATCAGACTGTTACTATTTTGGCATGTAATATTCAGATACAATACTTGATGTAAACAATGAATTTTGTTATATTACATGTGTGATGATGATGTTATGTTTCAATTATATTCACTGTAATGATATTTCAAGATGAAGTCACGCACAAGCCCCCGGACGTTTCCGCCGTTTGGTTTGGCGGTGTGACAGATTGGTATCAGAGCATTGTTTATAGTGAACTAGCATATGTAATCATGCAGGATATGCAACTACAAATACAAAGGGACTAAACAACTCTGAACATAATAATTAAAATACATACCTTTGTGTGCATTTTACAATAATAACACAACAAGAACAGTTAAAGTCTTTTGAGGATTTGAAAATCACTATTAAACTCGGGCAGTTATGTAGTCGTATTGGGAGTGAATGTAGCCTTATCAACAACATTCATTCAAAATACGACCAACATGTGTTCGAGAGTAATTGTGATGGACAATGAATCAAAAACTTACCATTTAATTATCCATAGAGCTTATAGAACAAAACCTAAACAAAACTAAATTACTATAGGAGTAATTGGTATGCTATTTGTTTGTAGTGTTTATACCTGTTCGTGCAATAGACTATAGATGGATATCATTAGCCAGGAAACCCCTATCTCCCTAGTCAGGGAAAAGCAGGGTGGCTCGACCCAGAGGAAGAACCAGGGGAGGAACATGGAGTAGAACTTGTAGCTGGACCCATTAAGTCAGTAGAAGACCTCGAAGAGGAAGAGCTCAAGGGCGATGATGATAACTTTGATGCATAATCCAATGTCATCAATCCTCCATACAAAGCCAGAGTACCAGCTTATCGTATGGGCCTTGATGTCCCCATGCCCCCTTAGGCACATGATATTAGGAGATAGAGTCACCAGCAGGTGATACAACCACGCTACAGTAGTAACCGAGGTCTCTTCGATCTTAGTCATAGTGGAACAGCTAACCGGGCCCTCCCAGTCATGGTCCGGCGCACCCGAGGTATCGATAACCAAGCTCAGGACACTCCAAATCGAACGGAACAAATGCGGTTTGCTATTGAGGGAGATGAGAGACAAACACAGGAAGTGAACGGAGACTCCCGAGCAAAACAGTTAGTTTGGGAGGTACGACCACGAGATACCGAGCAACAAGTAGCTCGTCTCCGAGGTGCATCCACTTCATCAGCACCACTACCAGACACTTTCCGCCACAATTCGGATCGACCTTTTCTTTTCCCCCTTACAATCCAATATGACTCTCTTTCGTGTACTAAGATGGTACTTACCAATGGGACAATTATATGCTATCTTTGTTTCATATTACTACATAAATTGAAGTATATGCACAACCTAACCCACAAAACCGCTAGATACTTAAGGATTTCGAAACTGAAACAATCCATATCCTCTAAGGGTAGACATAACAATCGTGCCAAATTTGCGATTACCTACTACCGTAAATACATCATAGGGATGTAGATGGAAGCAGTGAGAATTATACAACAAGATGCAAAATTTATAGAGTACAACCAGGAATGATGATCATTACTTACGATTTGGCTTCTCAACATGCAGCAGGAAAATGCTATCTCGCGGGAATAACAAGCACACCTGCGAGACACCGCTCCTGCAAATGGACTCTGCTACATTCCAAGCTGCTGTAACAGCAGCAGTAACTGCTGCTATGGCACAAATCAATGCAAACAACACCAATGGAGGCAGGAATAGCATTGACAACTCCAGCCGAAGGAACGAACATGGAAACCAACAAGTGAGAGCTTATCAAGGAACTCCAAACGCCAAGCCTAAGAGCAGTAAGCTAAAGTCTGGAAGTAAGAGAAAGGGACAGCCCACTCAAAGGTTCTCAAAGAAGCAACATGTTGTTGCTGTTCATGCGACCATGACTGTCACAACCCGAAGTTGTCCATCGCCGAAAACCCGTTTTACCTGTAAAAATGCACCGTTTATCAATTCGTTCCGATTTCGTTTTGGGTTAAATTATTTAAACTTATATGTTTATTATAATCTAAGGAGTGTCCAAACCCCTTAGGAACTCATGAATTTAGCCCAAAATGTTTATTTCAGAAATTATAGAAATGTCCCCGCCGGGTTACGGAAACTTAATCGGGTGCGACCAAAAGCCCCGTTTAATGTCGGTATCGGGTAGAATTCCTCCGTGCCCAAGTTTTGAGACCTATTTAAATGTGTTCAAACATTCATTTGAAGCTTTTGCTTCCTCTCTCTACTCTCTCTCTAACATCTCTCCTCAAACCAAGTTTAAGGGTTCAAAATCATCAAATTTAAGCTCCAAATCACCAAGGTAACTACCCTAACTCCTAGTATAACATCTTAGGCCTTCAAATTCGAGTTCAAATCATGGAATAGGACCATATTCATGAGTTTACGGCCCTAGAACAGTCCTAGGCCGTGAACTCACATAAATTGGGTTTTAGAGCCCAAAAACCCTTCCAATCGACCTTTGGAGCTTAGATATGGCTTAATGGCTTAATGGAATGGACTTAGAATGCCTTAAACATGGATTTTGAAGCATAAACATGAGTTTACTGCCCAAGAACATGCTTGAGCCGTAAACTCATATAAATGGGGTTTTTATGCCCTTAAACCCTTCCAAAACTCCACTGAAGCTTAGATATGAATTGTAGAATATTAGATTTGGCCTTGGAACACCTTGAACATTAATTTAGGGGAGTAAACATGAGTTTATTGCCCAAGATCATGCTTGGGCCGTAAACTCATTATCATGGGGAGTAAACTCCTTTTAGTGTGTTAAAATGCCATTTACACACACCATAAGCCTTGGGATAAATTCTAGAAGTGAGCACAAACAAGATTTGGACCTTAAAACATTATAAAACATCCATCTAAGGAGTTCACGGCCATGAGGGGGTTCATGGGCCGTAAACTCCAAGAATCATGCCAAAAGTCCCCTAAAATACATACAAGGCTTTGGAAAAATCATTGAAATCACATGTGATTGTTTAAGGACCAAAACTTTAAGGATTGGATGTGAGGGGGGAGTTTACGGCTGTAAACTCCATGTTTACTGCTGTAAACTCCAATAAATGGTATTTAAGTAAGTCTAAATTCATCCTAATGCCCTAGATAAATTCCTAGCTAAATTATCCTTGTATTTTGAAGCCATTTTGCATCCAAAAGCACCCTCCATGAGTTCACGGCCGTGAACTCATATGGATGGGGTATTTAGGGCAGTAAACTCCTTAAGGAGTTTACTCTTGAAGAGTAAACTCCATTCCCTAGTCATGCAAGTCCTTAAATGTCACCCGGGTCCTTCCAAACACTTGTAATGGGGTGTTTCCGCAACTAGAAGTGTATGTCCCTATCAAATAAATTAATCATGTCGTAATTAGATACAAATGTATATCATTTCATAATCCATAGGAATCTTGTGCGTTCGCTGTCACACCCCAAAACCAAGAACGGCAGGAACGTTCTGGGGCAGAGGACGTCATGTAAAGTATCACAACACAGTAAATGTAAATAAGCAAACAACATCATCCATTGCATTAAATATATAATTTTAATACAAGCGTGTTCTGTACAGTTTTAGACACCAAAAATATAAGGTAAATCAAAATAATAATATGATGAGTCTTGAATGCGCTCCATCTCCTCAAAAGCTGGCATCGGTACCTGTCTACTGATGACCTGAGAATACAAGTTATTTTGAAAGAGTTTATCAGCATTAAACTGGTGAGTTCATAAGTATTTTAGTGTCAGTGTCTGTTATCAAAAACGTTTGAACATGTCTCAAGTATAAGTTCATGAAATGTATGTAAGTGTTTGTAAAAGTTTGAATCTCTCAGAAAAAACTATATTTTCTAATAAAGTAGCCTTCTACCAAGGCTTAACTGTTTTGTTTGTTCGTTTGTTGTAAAAGTGTGTAATTTCCCAAGTGCAACTATCTTTTAACAAAATATAGTTTGTACATTAAAGTTCAAGTGAGGTTATCACTAAAAATATGTAATGGGTAAATCATTGTAGTACTGTAGCTTAGTTTTATAGTAACTACTGCTGTACTAACTACCTTAAACCGGATTTATATTAAGGTAAAATGTGATAATTGCACCATGCTATCGACTGGTAACAACGACATACGAATGGTCGTAATAATGGAATGACGTTTGGCACCCGCAGACCTGCAGGTCCGGCTGTAGCTAGCAGCAAGGTGTAGGATAGTCAATCCAGTATAGATCTATACGCAAACTCAACGCTCTCCCTCCAAGAGAATTCTGGCTACAACTCGGGCCATGACATTTAAGGCATGCTCCGATACAGCGGATCACAATTGTTAACGTATTAATGCAAGGGTAATGTTTCTCGTTCTAGTGTAGTTGTATATGTTCTCTTCCTAGTATAGTTGTATATGTTCTCATAGTATAGTTGTATATGTTCTCATAGTAATGTAATGTATAGACTCATGAATGAACTGACTCATTGATCTAACAGTTGTAATAGTATGATCCTGTGTTACCCCGATGGTAACTCACTAATGATGTGTCTAGTACGTATGAATATGGAAGTACTTTTATGTCTATATAGGTATATTTGATATATAATTAATATTGAAACGACCTTCGGATGGTCACCCGAAATCCCACCAGACCACATCCAAATCGAGAAAAAGGAAATAGGGCGGATGGCCTTCCTAAGCCCTTTAAACATTATTTATACATCTATACATATATGGGCATGCAATTTATAATATAAACGCATAAATAAGTTTTTATAAGACATTTGAAACATAAGTATTATTTTAAGAAAAGATCGACATGATGTCAATCTATAAAACAATTTGAAGGCATAGGTTTGATAAAACAGTTTAAGTATAAGGAACATTTGTTTGAATCGTAGTTGTAAATAAGTTTGAAAAGTAAAAGGGTTTGTAAACATTTTGAAGTAAAACAGTTTGATAGACAGTTTGAACAGTGATAAAATCACTGGTTTCCCTAGTTATTAATCACATGTGATTAATGCAATCACATGTGATTGAATCAATAACTATAAGTATTTAACTTGTATCCCCCCCAAAAGTATTTAAAACATTTAAAATCATTTCAAAGGTTGATAAAAGGGGTATGAACTCACTTGAAAGTTTGAAGATAGCGAGATGGAAAACCGGGCAGAGTTTCGTCTTGGGAAACAGATTTTTTTCTCGGGATCCTCGGGAATCTCGGGAGTAAAATCGACCATCGGGAGTTGAGCAAAAAGACCAGAGCTTTGGGTTTGAACGGGCACGGAAATCCAGGCAAGATCGTGAGAGAAAGGAGAGAAATGGGGTGATTTTCCCGGAACCCTCGCATTTCTATTTATAGGGGGGCTGAGAACCCTCGGTACGCGGGGCGTACGCTCGTATGCAGCGCGTACGCGTACGTCATGCATGAGCGAGTCCTCAACTGCCTCGGCTTCGGATGGGACGGATCGGACGGGGCGGGTCGGACGGGGCGGGTCGGATGGGGCGGGTCGGTAGCTTCACATAGGGCGACGTGGACGATCCGAGGCCCTTGATTCGAGTACGCGGGGCGTACTCCGGTCCTATCTGCTGACTCCCCTTCGGATATTACCAAGAATTTATTTTTAAATTTATATTTATTTTAAATAAACTTCTAAAATTCATATCTCCTTCGTATGAACTCCGTTTTCGACGTTCTTTATATCCACGCGTAGGTGAGACTAAGATCTACAACTTTCGTTTAGATTCCGTTGGCAATTTCCGAAATTATTTTTATTATTTATTTATTAAAATGACGTGGTTAAGGAATTTTTTCAAAAATTCATAACTTCCTCATCCGAAGTCAGATTTGGACGTTCTTTTTATGTACGCTCACGGTTTGAGGTTATCTATAACTTTCATTTAGATACTTAAGGCTAAAAACCATTGTATTGAAACTTCGCGTTTTTCGTTTAATCGCTGTTGCCGGTTCTGCCGAGAATCTTCGGTTGGTCATAACTTCTTCGTTATAACTCGGATTTTAGGGTTCTTTATATGTACGAAAACCTTGATACGATTCCTACTACTTTATTTAACCCAAATAAGATTTTAGGAAAGTTATATTTTGACCTAGATTTGATTGGTTTTACATTACATTGTCTCGAAATATCGGGATGTCACATCATTCCCCTGTTAGAAGGAATTTCGTCCCGAAATTAGAATTTAAGCAAGTAAGAAATTACAAATAACTAAGCAAAAAGGTGAGGGTATTTCAGTTTCATCTGATCCTCACGTTCCCAAGTGAATTCCGGTCGTCGCTTGGCATTCCAGTGAACCTTCACGATAGGGATACGGCTCTTTGTCTGCTTGACCTCACGGTCCATGATCTCTACAGGTTCTTCCACGAAGTTGAGGTTCTCGTTGATCTCGATCTCGTCGAGTGGGATTACAAGAGTCTCGTCGGATAGACACTTTTTCAAGTTAGATACGTGGAATGTAGAATGTACGTTACGAAGGGCGTCTGGTAGGTCGAGTTTGTAAGCTACGGGGCCGACTCTTGCAAGAATCTCGAAAGGCCCTATGTACCTCAGATTAAGCTTCCCACGCTTGCCGAACCGTATCAAGCCCTTCCAGGGTGAGACTTTGAGAAGGAATCGGTCTCCCACCTGAAATTCCAAAGGTTTTCTTCGTTTATCAGCGTAGCTCTTCTGTCGGTCTATAGAGGCTTTCAATCGTTCACGGATCTGAATGATTTTCTCTGTCGTTTCCCGAATGATCTCCGGACCGGTGAGAGTACTGTCGGAAGCTTGCCCCCTGGCTAATTGGGTATCACCCACCTCAGCCCAGCACAGAGGGGATCTGCACTTTCGGCCGTAGAGAGCTTCAAATGGAGCAGCCTTGATGCTCGTGTGATAACTGTTATCATAGGAAAACTCGAAAAGGGGTAAATGAGTATCCCATGCCTTCCCAAAGTCAATCACGCAGGCTCGCAACATATCTTCCAGTGTTTGGATGGTCCTCTCACTCTGTCCATCGGTCTGAGGATGGTAGGCTGTGTTCATGTCCAGCCTTGTTCCTAGGGAATGTTGTAATGATTGCCAAAATCTTGAGGTGAACCTACTATCTCTATCGGAGATAATGGGCATAGGTACACCATGTACCCGTACGATTTCCCTAATGTATGTTCTTGTAAGTTTCTCCATCTTGTCGGTTTCTTTGATAGGCAGGAAGTGTGCAGACTTGGTCAATCTATCAACGATGACCCATATTGTGTCAAGTCCACCCGTTGTCTTGGGCAACTTGGTTATGAAATCCATAGTGATCCGCTCCCACTTCCATTCCGGGATCTCTGGTTGTTGCAATAAACCAGAGGGCTTCTGGTACTCCACCTTAACCTTTGCGCAAGTAAGGCATTTACTTACGAAGGTAGCAATCTCTGCTTTCATATTAGGCCACCAGTATAGCTTTTTAAGATCCATATACATCTTATCTGAACCTGGGTGGACGGAATACCGAGTGTTGTGCGCCTCGGTCATGACCAAGTCTCTGAAACCACCGTGTTTCGGTGTCCAGATCCGGTTCATGAAATATAAGGCTCCGTCACCCTTGGCTTCTAAATTCTTGTCCATTCCTCTAAGGGATTCATTCGTCACATTTTCAGGTTTCATGGCTTCAAGTTGAGCCTCCTGAATTTGCTTAGACAAGCGTGAATGGATGGTTATTGACAATGACTTGACTTTGCGACCAGAATATTCCTTCCGACTTAGGGCGTCTGCTACTACGTTGGCTTTACCCGGATGATAACGAATATCGCATTCGTAATCACTGAGTAGCTCGACCCACCGTCGTTGTCTCATGTTGAGCTACTTTTGATCGAAAATGTGTTGTAAACTCTTGTGGTCGGTAAAGATAGTGCTCTTCGTTCCATACAAGTAATGTCTCCAGATCTTCAGAGCAAACACTACTGCTCCTAGTTCAAGATCGTGGGTCGTGTAGTTAACCTCGTGTGTCTTCAACTGTCTCGAGGCGTAGGTGATAACCTTACCTCGCTGCATCAGAACACATCCGAGCCCTTGATTTGATGCATCGCAATAGACTACGAAGTCTTCTATTCCTTCGGGAAGGGATAGTATTGGCGCAATGCACAAGGCTCTCTTGAGCGTTTGGAATGCTCTCTCTTGTTTCTCTTCCCAGTAAAAGGCCACGCCTTTCTGGGTTAGGGTTGTAAGGGGTTTCGCTATTCGGGAGAAGTTCTGAATGAATCTGCGGTAGTAGCCAGCGAGACCTAGAAATTGACGAATTTCTGTAGGCGTCTTAGGTGCTGACCAGTTCTCAATGGCTTTAATTTTGGATGGGTCCACATGGATTCCCTCTTCGCTTACCACGTGTCCTAAGAATTCGACTCTCCGGATCCAAAATTCACATTTCGAGAACTTCGCATAAAGCTTCTCTTTTCGTAATGTCTCTAGAACTTGTCGCAGGTGATCACCATGCTCTTTCTTACTTCGGGAGTAGATCAGGATGTCGTCAATGAAAACGATGACGAACTAATCCATGTAAGGTCGGCATACTCTATTCATCAGATCCATGAAGACTGCGGGCGCATTGGTCAATCCGAATGGCATCACCACGAACTCGTAATGTCCGTAACGAGTTCGGAAGGCTGTCTTCGGCACATCGTCGTCTCGCACTCCTAACTGGTGATATCTGGATCTCAGATCAATCTTAGAAAAATAGCTCGCCCCTTGCAGTTGGTCGAATAGATCATCTATGCGAGGCAGAGGGTAACGATTCTTGACCGTCAGTTTGTTGAGTTCTCTGTAGTCAATACACATACGGAATGATCCGTCTTTCTTCTTAACGAACAAGACCGGTGCACCACAAGGTGAGAAACTTGGTCTTATAAAGCCCTTGCTGAGCAGTTCGTTAAGTTGACCAGAGAGTTCCTGCATCTCAGCTGGTGCTAAACGGTAGGGCGACTTGGCTACTGGGGTAGCTCCTGGGACTAAGTCGATTCTGAACTCGACCTGTCGTTGCGGAGGTAACCCGGGTAGTTCTTCTGGGTAGATGTCGGGGAAGTTGCTCACTACTGGGATGTTCTTTAGTTCTTTCGTTTCGAGGCTCGTGTGGACGACGTGAGCAAGGAATGCATGGTATTCCTTACGCAGATACTTTTGTGCTTGAATACTTGATATGATGCGAAGATTTGCATCGGGTTTGTCGCCGTAGACTATATGGGTTTCGTTAGACGGAAGGTTTAGACGGACTGCTTTCTCGTAGCACATGATGTCGGCGCGATGAAGGCTTAACCAATCCATGCCAATGATAATGTCGAAACTTTTTATTGAGACTGGCATTAGGTCGATTGGGAATGAATGGTTATCTAGAGTTAGGGTACAACCTAAGTATATGCTACTCGTACTTTTAGTTTTTCCATTAGCCATTTCTACTGTGAATAGTTCCTTGAGTGCGTGCGGTGGTTGATTAAGCATGCGAGCAAATTTATGTTTTACGAAGCTTCGCTCCGCTCCACTATCGAACAAATTTATGGTTTACGAAGACCCGACCTGGAACACAACATATGCACCCTACTATCTCTATTTCCCTCTATCTCTGTTAGTCATATGTTGTCCCCTATGCGTGATTGAAATATATCCGACCTAAGACACAACATATGCATTTATCTCTAAATTTGTCTTCCTCCTTAATAATTGTTTACTCACCTAAAGTAAGGAGTTCTTTGGAAGTTCTTGATAACCAGGGTATATCAGGAAGTGGGGAACGTGTTCTAGTGCAAATAAAATTGAACCATGTAAAGGTTGTCTGTAGATCTCGCTGCTTAATTTAAGTGGACAACAATACCTGTGGTCGTCGTCAGCTAAATGGTTTATTTAGAAAAGTTTGTCGATACTCTTCGTGTTTAAGTGGAACACAATACCAGCAATTAACTAGATCTATTCATGAAGGTGAAGGTACTAATAAACAAGTTCAGGCTATCTCACAACTTTGATTCCAAATATTTTTGTTTTTGTTAAATTTGTTCATAGTTTTCCTCTATGCACAAATTTAGGAGGAGAATTAAAAAGAAATTGAAAAATCAAACAAAAATCAGAAAATGAAAAATAAAAAATAGTGTTATTTCTGTTTTATTTCTTGTTCAGAATAATCAAAAATCCAAAAATATTTTTGTTTCTATTTTTTTTTTCAGAAAGTATGAAAAACCCTAAAATATTGTGTGCTAAATTTTCTTTTAGTTTTGTTTTGTCTTGAATAGTGATTTCAAGTATAGATAAGACTCATGGAGACTGAATCGAAGATTTTCTGAGCCAAGGCTTCATCCGGGATCATCGAAGAATTCTCATTCGAAGGAGCAAGAAATGAAGATTCTTCTTTCAACGTTCAATTTTTCTACCCCAGAAGCAAGGTGAAGCTGAAATTGAAGATTATGTGACAAATTGCATTGAAACCTCCTCAATCAGTCTGTTGCTATCTTAAACCTGCTAAAGTGATCCAAAATATCATTTCTCTTTGAGGTTCTCTTTGAAGATTCTCAGGCTGAAAGCACCAATTTTTAAGAATCTCTACAAGAAGCCTCCTCACCCAATGTGCGTTCAATGCCAAATATTGAATAATTGGCCAAGTGCTCAAGATGAAGTCATTCATTGAAGATAAATGTTGAAGCCAATCTCCAACTGAATATTAACAAGAAAAGCCAACTACTTTTTAGGGGGAGCTTGTTGGGTTAATTAAGAAAAGAAAGTTATAAACCAAGGGGGAGATTGTTGGGTCAAAAATATGGTTTATACTTTACTTTTCTAGAAAAATGTATTTTTGTGTCTTGGACCGTAAACAACTTGGTGTTTATGGTCGTATACGTGTTGACGGTTGTGTTTACGACCGTAAACCCATTCACGGCCCATGTTCACCAAGCCCATGTTTCTTATGTATAAATATAGGTTTAAGGGGTGAGGAGTAGAAGTGATGAACATAAGAGAATAGAGGAGCTTATGTGTGTGTATTTGAAGGTGTTCTGGAGAGAGAAAAGAGAGTGTGTGCTAGTGTGTGAACCTTGTATCAGGATCTTCATTCATATCAATATATACAAGATTCATCATCTTCTTCTTCTCCTTCTCTTCTATTTGATCTGACGCCATTTGTTTGATTGGGATTCCGCTCCATCAAACGGATCTGATTGATACACAAGTAGATTGGGGACTTATAGGATGGGGCTCAAATCATGAGTTAAGTCCATTTACATACTTGGATGGATACTAACACTTGTATGGTTGAGGCTTAACCATCAAGATAAGATTTTTATGACTCAAAACACCTCCAAGAGTCCAAAAGGATAGCTCATGTGATTTGAAGTTGCTCATACTCCTAGAATCCAACTATTGGACCAAAAGATACCATTTTCTACCCTAAACCTAGATGCAAGCTTGTAATGATCAAGGTTCAAACTTTATACCTTCAATGGGATAGAAATGATGCCAAACGTCTTGATCTACAAGCTCCTTTGTCGTCCTTGCTTCTTCCCAAGCTTCCTTTTCCTTCAAAGTCTCTAAAGAACACCACAAACACTCAAGAAATCTCACAAATGCACTCATTGGAGCGAGTACGTTGTGCGTACATAATGTACGTCCAATAATAATCACTGTAGTTCCACCACCTTCACTTGAATAGAAAATGGACTAAGTCAGAAAATTAATACCTGGAGACTCGGGTGCTACAATTCTCTCCCACTTGAATTAGACTTCGTCCTTGAAGTCCACTGCTCCAAATAACTCTAAGTAATGTTCTCTTATCTCGTCCTCCAACTTCCACTTCCATTATGAGCCCTTGAATTGCTGCCACAACACTTATCAAGGTCAACAAACTTGTTCCATAAGGTTTTCGTCTTCCTATCGAGGATTTCTACATGTCTCTCGATGTAGTTTAGGAGATCATCCACTATAACGTCCTTCAATGGAACCACTGCAGAATCATCAACCAATCATTTCCGCAGCTACGAGACATGAAGAGTATTGTGAATCTGATTAAGCTCCTCTAGAAGATATAGTTGATACGCTACACTGCTCACCCGAGCTATAACTCTGAAAGTACTGATATACCTGGGGCTTAGCTTGCCCTGCTTCCTGAATCGAATGACACCTTTCCAAGGTGACAACTTTAGGAGAACCATATACCCAACCTGGGACTCTAAGCTTGATCGACGCTTGTCTGTATAGCTCTTGTGTATTCTCTGAGCTGCCTGAAGCTTGCTACGAACCTCCTGAATCAACTCGGTCGTCTTTTTTACCACCTCGGTACTCCCCATGACTCGCTGACCGACCTCACCCCAGCATATCGGGGTCCTGCATTTCCTCCCATAGAGCATATAAAAAGGAGGTTGATCTATGCTGGCGTGATATCTATTGTTACATGAAAATTCTGCTAAAGGAAGATATGTATCCCAACTACCACGACGTCCAAAACACATGCCCGAAACATGTCCTCCAATGTTTGGGTTGTCTGCTCACTCTAACCATTTTTCTGAACATGAAAGGCTAGGCCGAAATGCATACAAGTACGAAACTCGTCGTGGAATCTCTTCCAAAATAAGGAAATAAAACGGACATCCCTGTCAGAAACCACAGAAACTGACACCCCATTCCGTGGCACGACCTCCCTAATGTATACCTCAGGCAACTAGTCCAAAGAGACACTCTTCTGGATCGGGATAAAATGCACGCTCTTGGTCAATCGATCCACGATGGCCCAAATCGAATCCACACCATGCACAGTGTGAGGTAGCTTTGTAATTAAATCCTTGGTAATCTAGACCCCATTTGCAAACAGAGAATATCGAATGGCTACAGTTTTCTGTGCGGTCACTAATGTTTGGCCTTGACTTTCCTGCAATTCAAGCACCTCTCCACGTACCAAGCTACATACAAGTTTATGCAGGGCCACCAACAGTTAGGAAAAAGATCCCTATACATATTCATTGCACCGAGATGCATCTGTGCGCCTCCTGTAGAAGGACCTAATGCACACCACCCCAATACGGAATCGACACTCTCTAATGGAAAGTTAATAAACCCCTAGTATCATAGTCAAAGGAAGCTACATGTACCACACTGCGCTCATTCTTTCGGTGCTCTTCCTTCATAGCCTCGATCTGTGTCTCTCGAATCCGCACTAGAAGCAGAGTAATCACTGTCATCCTCAGAAAAATATCCTTGATCGGAGACGCGACGGCTTTGTGGCTAAGAGCATCCGCCACCACATTGACCTTCCCCAAATGGTAAAGGATCTCACACTCACAATCCTTCAGCACATCCAACCACTAACGCTGCCTCATATTCAAATTCGGCTGATCCATCAAGTACTTCAAGATCTTGTGATCTGTGTAAATAGTACATCGGACCCCATAAAAGGTAATGCCACCAAATCTTGAGGGCAAAAACCATAACCCCCAACTCTAAATCGTGCTTCAGATAGTTCCTATCATGAGGCTTCAGCTAGCTCGACGCATAAGCATTAGCACGACCCCTCTACATCATGACCGCGCCAATATCGTGATAGACACATCATAGTAAACCACAAAATCATCAACACCCTATGGCAAGGTCAAAATTGGAACCTCGCATAATATTTATCTTAGGGTCTCAAACGCTGGCTGCTGCCCAGGCCCCCAACGGAAAGTGGCAGATTTCTTCGTCATCCGGGTCATGGGAACCGCTATCTTGATGAAATCCTAAATAAATATCTAGTAATATCCTGCCAACCCAAGGAAACTACGAATCTTCGATGGAGACCTTAGAACATCCCACCACATCACGACCTCTACCTTGGCTGAATCGACCAGAATACCATTCTGGTTAACATGGTTCCCCAGAGACTACACCTCACGCAACCAAAACTCCCAGTTGGAGAACTTTTCATCTAGTCTCTCCCTCCTCTAGGTCTCCAGCACCTATCGCAAGTGCTCCTCATGTTGTTCCTAGGTCCTGGAATAGACCAAAATCTCATCGATGAACATAATCACAGACTGATCAAGAAGGGCATAACCATGACCTCGTAATGACCATAACGAGTCCGGAAGGATGTCTTCTGCACATCGTCCTCTCTGATCCTCATCTGATGATAAACCAGGCGTAGATCAATCTTGGAAAACCAAGACGCACTCTGAAGCAGGTAAAAAAAGTCATCAATCATCGGGAGTGGGTAACAGTTCTTCATTATTAGCTTATTCAACTTTCGGTAGTCAATACACATCTGATGCGATGCATCCTTCTTCTTTACAAACAAGATCAATGCCACCTAAGGTGAAATACTTGGTCGGATGAATCCCTTGTCTAACAGCTCATGGAACTATGTAGACAACACCTACATCTCTGGTGGAGCTAACCGATATGATGCCTTAGCTATCGGAGCCACACCAGGGACCAAATCAATCTGGAACTCAACCTGCCTCTCCGGAGGCACCCCAGAGAAATCCTCCGGAAACACATCCGGGTACTCTCGCACAATCGACACATCATCAACTGCCACCTAACCCTCCTACTAGATATCCATAAAATAGGCGATCAACCCAAAACAATCCTAATGAAGATATCGTTTGGGCCTAGCGGCTGAGCATAGGACCAGCCCGTGCTGAGCGCCCTCTCCATGGACCACCAACTCTCCCCCACTTAGGGTCTAAAACCATACCATCTGATGCTCACAATCAATCACTACCCCATTGGAGCTCAGTCAATCCATACCCACTATAACCTTGTTCCCACACAAAGGAATGGGAACCAAAATCGATCAGATACGACTCGCTAAACATCTTTAGAGCACAGTCCCAATGAACCCTCGATACCCAGACAAATCGGTCATCCGCAATATCGACCTCTAATGGATGATCCAACTCGATCAGATCTCCAACAAAGCTCTTTCTAAGCGCAAGAAACATGAACGATTGGGTAGCCCTAAATTAGATAATACTAACGTAGGGATACCATTCACAAGGAACAATCCTAAAACAAAACACATAAAATATAAGCAACAAAATCAACATAAATAAAGAGTTAATGAGAAGAGCATACCCATCTACACATTTGGTGCATCATGCACTCCTCGACAATCAGATGAAAGGCCCAACTCCTCACCACACGAGCATCCGCCTTGCCCTGGCGGCCATCTTTGATCCATAGGGTTGCTGGAGCTGGCTCTACCACTGGTTCTCCTAATGCTAGAATTGGGCAGTTGACCTTTTTATGATGTCTGAGAAGTGGTGATAGAAGCAGTACAATACTTGCTAAAGTGCCTTGTCTTGTTGCACACTTAGTAGCCCGGACCACCCGCTCTACAAGCCCCATCATGCGAGCTACCACATTTCCCAGAATGACTATGACCTTGTTGGTCCTTCGACCTATAGTCAAAACCCTTAGGTTTCTTCGCTGAAAACCCAATTGTCTACCTAGGTTCCACCTTCCTCTTCCCTATGTGCTCTAGATCAATCTCTCCCTCCCATGCCCTGGATATCATATCATCTAGAGTCAGGCAGGCAGTAAAACTAGCGAACTCCTTGATATCAGATCTCAACATATGATGGTAGCGGTTCTTCATCTACTCCTCACCAGCTGCATACTGGGGTACCAACAATTCCCTCTCTCTGAACTTGGCGGTGATATCCGCCATAGTCTCAGTCGTCTGCCTCATATCAAGAAACTCCCTTGCTAGCTGATGCACCTCAGCAGCTGGTGCAAACTTTGCTCGAAACATAGTCACAATATATGGCCAGGTTACGGCCTCAATGTCCGTGGCTCCCAAAGCCTAGTCGACCTCCTCCCACCAATCCCAGGCTCGCTCCCTCAAATATCCTACAACGAACCTGACCTTTGACCCCTCAAATCAGAAGCTCGTCATCTGAGCTCACTCGATGTCGGCTATCCAACTCCTGGCTGCGATGGGATCCTTAACCCCAAATAAATTTGTTGCCCCCATCCGCTGGAATCCTTGAAGGAGAATGTGTGGTCCCCCGAATGGCTAGCGGCCAGATCACCCTGAATATCCAAAAGTGATCCTCCATCAACTCCGTGATATCCCCTTGATCGACCCAAACATCACATCGATCACATCAAGGCTGCCTCTTATAATATCATATGCAATGAACTCTCGTAAACCCACATTAATTGGTTCGAAGCCCATGCCCGAACCATATCCAGATCCTAAACCTCCCACTTTATGATGTATGTTGGAGCATGGAAATGCTTTACAAATAATGAGTGATAGTTAGGTTGTATTTTCACTTTTTTGTATTTATGGTGTAAATACTATCCCTCCTATATAAAGGGAGAGTTGGTCATTTCTTACTTAAGCCTGTTAACTTTTTCTTAGTTAGTGATTACTTTTACTTTCTAAAATGTAATCTAGAGAGAGAGAAAAGTGGTGGGTTCTCCCACCCAGGGAGAGTTTCTCTCCCACCATGTTCTTCATGCAATATTATTATTATTCTCTCTTTGTTCTTAGCTTTCTTCCATGAACTCATAATATGTTCTTCGTGTTCATACTTACAAAAACACGATTAATCTCGAGATATCTTACATCCGCATCCACCGTTCGTTATAAAAATGAGTTCCTACAATTGGTATTAGAGCTGTACCTTGAAGATCTCACGATTAGTTCAAGGGAATGACTCCCATTCCGTGATTATCTTGTGATTTTTCCGTGTTTGTGCAAGAAAATTTTTCGGGTTTCAAACCGGAATTTTTTTTATGAAGTTCATTCTTAGTTCTATCTTCTGGGTGATTCCATCTTAGTAAAAATAAATTGTTGTTGCTGCTGCTCGTTCTATTTATTGCTGGAAAAATATGTTCTTAAAAGATTATTATTTTTGTTGTTGAAGAAATGATGAAAATGGGAGAAGAACATTATTTTTGTGGTCTCCAAATTGTTGAAGAATTTGTTCCAGGAGTTCTTTTTCTTGGAAGTGAAGACACAAAATTATTGGCTTATTATTCTTGAAGATAGTGGAGGAAAGCAACTTTTTCTAGAAGATTTTTTTTCTACAGCATGTTTATTATGATCATCATAAAAGGTATGATATTCATACATTCTACCTTTTATTTGTTGCTGTGAGTCTTCAAATTAGTGCATATGGACGTGTTTAAGTGTTTGCATAAAGCATATTGTCCTTGTTACTCTTTTGGTAAAGAGTACTCCCCTATTTACTCCTTAAAAAAGACAAAAATCATGTGACATTGTCCAATCCCATCACCTTTTGTCCCTAAAACCCACCTGTACACTCCTTATCTTTGCCTTCCCAAGACCACTTTTCGACTTAAAATGCTTTATAAAAGATTCCCTAATTAAATTATGAATAAATGGCCTTTGCGGTACCATTTTTCATGAAAAAATAGCATTTTTCGTCATATATTCAGCCCTTCTCAGAGCCCCGAACCGCAACCAAACACTGCCTACCGGAGTCTCTTAAGAAGCCTCTCAGCACCCCTTCTCAACCCTGATCTGAGGTCATCTCAGCTTCTATCCGCAGCCGAGGTCAGCAATTGAGAGACCGCAACCCTTCCTGTTGATCTGCTGACCAAAGTTTCCCTCTTGCGGACTCCCCTCGGACCGCAGCCTCGGACCGAGGTCCTCGCACCGCAGTGGCTTTGTTCCCATGCACCGCATAGCATACCGCAGCCAGCTATCTGCTTCCGCAGCTTGACCCCATCCGCAGTCCAACTCCTTGTCCGCAAGCCACCCTTCTTCATCCGCAATCAATTCCCACCCAAGCCAACGTCTCTCATCCGCAACCTCCTAGAACCACTCCCTCCTCACTTTGGATCCTCTCTCCTTCAGCCCCTCCCACCCTTCTTACTTCGACCAGCCTTCCCTCCTCCTCTCTCTTCTTCCTTCGTTCCCTCCTCCTCCCCCTCCTTTCCTCCTTCTTTTTCCTCCCCTCCCTGCCTTTTTCCCCTTCCTTTTTTTATAACCTTTTTTTTTTTTTTTTTTTTTTTTTTTTTTTTTTTTTTAAAGAAACTTCATTTTTTATTTTATTCACCTTTTTTTTCTGTATCTTTTTTCTTTTTTTTCAATTAATTTTTTTTTCAGCCAATTTTTTTTATTTAGGCAATTGTTTTTTTACACCAATTTTTTTATTTAGCCATTTTTTTTATGAAAACCAATTATTTTTTTTAAACCAATTAATTTTTTAACACCAATTTTTGCCACAACCGAACCTTGGATTGTCACATTGGTTACTTCATGCCAGTTATTATTCTTGGAAGAATACTCCTACCGCAGTCGGAATTCATATTATTCTTTTGTGATGCTTGCACCGCAACGACGATTGATCAACAAAGTTGTTTCGAATTCTTCACATTATGGGATTATTATGACTTGGTTGCTTATTTTAAGCAAGTTGACTTTATTTTCTTTGAAGTCACTTCAAGTGTTCCGGCACCGCAGTTTGGATATTTGGATATTATTTTTTGGCACAACAGATTATTTTCTCAGTACAACTTCAACAACTATGTCACCCACCTTCTCATGACCGCAAGAGCATCTCTTTTACTCTATCTCTCGTATCTTATCGAGACCCTTCATACATCTAGGGAGAGCTCTCTTAGCTCTTGGTATCCAACACTCTCCATCCGATGATTTGTTGGTTTTTGATATCCGGTCATTGGTTATCAAAAATAGGGAGAGAATATCATCCGGATTTAGTTATTACTGTTCGAGTTTGGATTTTTGAAGACTTCTGAAGACGATTATTTATTTAGTGATGTGATGTGACACTTATTTTTGGTCTTTACGGATCAAAGTTTTGGCATTACTCGATGTTTTCCGATTCAGATTATTTATTATTCGGACTCTACCACAGCATGATTTTGTGTTCACATCCGGTTTAGATCTTATGGTTTCATGAGTTTGGATTTGTGATATGTTGAAGACGAAGATTATTTTGGCGATGTGACGTGGCATTTATTTTTGATCCTTGGATCAAATTTTTGGCATTGCTGGACCATGTCTTTGGACTTACATTATTTTTATCCAGACTTCATTTTATTGATGCTTCACATTTTTAGTAGGTTATTCTTTGAAGAATTTCGGTGTATTATGATTCGAGAACTCGAGATGTTTTTCAGACTTTTTGAAGCCGAAGTCTTTCTTTTATTAGATCTTCTACTTGCTCATGGTGACCTCCTTCTTCGGGTGATTATGACTGGTTTGAAGATTTGGATCTCATTTTTCTACTTCATTGGTTGCGCTTTGAAGCCGAAGACCTTCATTTCAGTGATTCATGGCCAGTTTCAGACTTCACAGACACTTCAAAGTTTCAGATACATTTCAGCACTTGATTTCATTTTATTACCATACTTGCTAGTCGGATTACTGTATTATAGCCTTGTATCACTTGTTGTATCTCTCATAATTTGTAAGCATTTACGGAGAGAATGTTGGAGCATGGAAATGCTCTACAAATAATGAGTGATAGTTAGGTTGTATTTTCCCTTTATTGTATTTATGGTGTAAATACTCTCCATCCTATATAAAGAGAGAGTTGGTCATTTCTTACTTAAGCTTGCTCACTTTTTCTTAGTTAGTGATTACTTTTACTTTCAAAATGTAATCTAGAGAGAGAAAAGTGGTGGGTTCTCCCACCTAAGGAGAGTTTCTCTCCCACCATGTTCTTCATGCAATATTATTATCATTCTCTCTTTGTTCTTAGCTTTCTTCCATGAACTCATAATATGTTTTTCGTGTTTATACTTACAAAAACACGATTAATCTCGATATATCATACTTTCGCATCCACCGTTCGTTATAAAATGGGTTCCTACAATGTGTCATCACCATACTAAAACATAAGCATCCTACACACCAAACATCCACCGTTCGGGTATAAATCCATTGCTTTCAGTAGTACGGGCCCAATACTACTTTCCACACGTATTTATACCCTCCTCATGGACTACCCGCTCTCCTCCAATTCACTCTTCCCAACTAATACGTTCTCAAACTATAAGGCATCCTACACACCAAACATCTGATAGGGACTCCCTAAGACTCCCTTCCTCACCGTTCTCTGCTATCAGCTTCAGAAGTAACTTCTACAAGTACTACTTAACTACTGCATGAACACAGTTACATACTACTAGTACTAGATAATTATTCAAATGATAGGTCCCACACTACCACGGTTGGACTCAAGCAAGAGCTATGCAATAGAGTTAAACCTATTATTCTAAAATTATCCAATTGTAATAATATGTTACCCAACACATTCATCCACTAGTTAGTTAGTACTAACAAAGTTTCCTAAAGCACAAAGCATGCATCATTCGAGCATCAGACAATTCAACTCAAAACATACCCTATAAATGTAACGTCCCAAAATAGGACCCAAATTTTTTTGATTTAATAAAAACATTAATCCAAACATTGTCATACAACCCCAAAAAGATCAAAGTATGTCAATACATCAAAAACAAATCAAAGTGATTCTCAAAATGCGGAAAAGGTGGTGTGTGTGCTCCACAATCATCCCAGGCTCTTCCCCTTCGATCCGGAAGTACCTAAAACATAAACTGAAAACTATAAGCCCAAAGCTTAATGAGTTACCTAAAATACCACATACCATATATAGATAAACACATAATGGGCCATGCCCGATGAGTATAATGGGCCTTGACCACACTGCATAATGGGCCCAACCCACTAAGTATAACGGGCCCCACCTACTTAGTATAACCAGCCTCTTCCAAACTCGAATATTGGGCCCTACCCACATACAAATCTTATGAGCATAACAGATAATAGCATACAAAATAACCATCGGGCCCTGCCTAGTAAGCATACAAGCACATACATGTACAAGAGTCACACATACATCTAGTTTTCTAGCATAACAAATCATGGGCCGGAATTGGTGCCTTAGACACCCTAAATACCTAGTGAGGAAACTCAAATTTCTCTACTGAGTCTTACAAATAAATATGTAGTTGTTGGCCCGCTAAAATCCCCACGCAATCAATCACAAAATAGCATCCAATTAATAATTGGATCCCGACTCACACAAGAAGTCCAATCTAAGGTAGAAGACCTTTTTACCCTTTCCCTAAATTTGTACAAGGCCAAAGCCCAATCTAAATTTCCAAATAGCCCAAATTCCAAAATAATCATCCAAGGACCAAGTGTGACCCAATTTTCCAAATTGAGCCTAAACCCCTTCATGGGCCTTCAACCAAAGGTCCAATAAAATATCCTTACCCCAAAATAATATTCTGATGTCCCAACAAGGATCTAATCATCTAAAGTCCAAACACGACCCAACACTGTGAGCCCAATATTTCGAAGCCCATCTGGTGAGTACGCATGGCATACTCAGCTCGTACGCTAAGTGTACTCACTTTGGGGCTTGTATGTGCGACATACCAACTTGTACGCCCAGTGTACTCCCAAATTGGACAACATTCTTCATTCAACAATTAATCGGTTACGAATTCGACCCAAATGATATATCTGACTTCCCTAAGGTGGTTTATCACGTAAAGTTGCCAGCTTTATGTGCATGCATTGCTTAATGGGGCTCTACAGATCAAACGAGCTTAATAGATGATTTAACACATGCATGAGACAAAACCCACCATAAAGTTTGCACCTTTATGCTTAAGAAATCATTAACATGCCCAGATCTACACGGATAATCTCCATAAACGACCTTAGCTCACAAAACCACCCAAAGAGGGACCAAAATAGCCAATAGTTAGCCATGGAATAGATCTATGAAATGAGATGATAACATTTGAACATTATACCTAAAAAACCACGAAATGAAGGTGCTAAAGCTGGAACTCTAAGCTCCCCTCCAAAGAATGAGTGTTCAAGCTTCTTCTTCTACCACTTCAAGATGAACAAAACCCTCTAATGATCAAAACAATAGCTCAAAAGTAACACACAAAGGCAAGGGACGAACTTGGGTTTTCAAAGGGTGGAGGATGGTCTAGAATATCTAGGAGGTGATTTAATGAGGCTTAAATAGGGCACAAACCCTAAAAGTTAGGGTTTTCCCATGGACAGCATACACCCAGTCTAACCCATGTACGTGCAATGTATGTGGTTCGAACCCGAGAATAAATCTCCAGCTAGGAAGCCAAGTGTACTCTACAGTACGCATCGTGTACTAGCCATAAGGACCATAATGCAATGTTTTAGATATAATAAGTGTTAAATGGAAACATACCAATTTCAAGTGTTACAATTCTCCCCACTTGAATCAGACTTCGTCCTCGACGTCTGCTGCTCCAAATAATTCCAGATAGTGCTCCCTCATCTCATCTTCCGACTCCCAAGTCCAATCTGTATCCTTGCGGTGCTACCATTGCACTTTCACCAACCTAACAACCTTGTTCCTCAAGGTTTTAGTCTTCCGATCAATAATCGTCACGGGTCTCTCAATATAGTTCAGGCGGTCATCCACCTGCATATTTCCATCAATGGAATCACTGTGTAATGATCTACTAATCACTACTGCAACATAGAGAGATGAAACGTGTTCTGGATCTGACTGAGATCATTTGGAAGATCCAAACGATATGAAACCCGACCACCCAAGCGAAAACCTTAAAAGGACCGATATAATTGGGGCCCAACTTGCCCTATTCCTGAATCAGATTACACCTTTCCAAGGTGACACTATTAGGAGAACCATATCCCACACCTGGAACTCTATTTCTGATTGGCGTCTATTGGCATAACTCTTAGGCCGATGCTGAGCTGTCTGGAGCCTATTTCGAAACTGCTGAATCAGTTCAGTGGTCTTGAGTACCACCCCAGTACTCCCCGTAACCCAATGACCGACCTCGCCCCAACAAATTAGGCTCCTACAATTCCTCCCATAGAGCATCCCAAAAGGAGGTAGATCAATGCTCGCGTGATAACTGTTGTAATAAGAAAATTTCGCGAACAGAAGATACATATCCCAAGTCCCATCAAAGTCCAAAACACACGCCCGAAGAATATCTTCTAATGTCTTAATCGTTCGCTCGCTCTGACCATTGGTGTACGGATGGAATGTTGTGCTGAAATGGAGATGAATACTCAACTCGTCATGGAACCTCTTCCAAAACCTGGAAGTAAACCGGACATCTCTATGAAAAACCACCGAAACCGGCACCCCATGACGTGCCACAAGCTCGCTGATATAAATCTTTGTCATTTTCTTTTGCAGAAATACTCTCCTAAATCGGAATGATATGCATGTTGGATTAGTATCTAAGTCCATAACTATTTTGGTATGTACTTGACCCGATGGTGCATGGTCCTTTTGGGTTTCCTTCAACAAAGCAACTTGATAGGATGAATTATGGAGAGATAGAGAATTAAATATGATTTATTAATATATTATGAGAATAAAATATCAAAGGAGAAATAATATTGTTTAATTAATATTAGTCAACAATTAATAAGAATTAAGTTTGTGGCTAAAAGAGATTAATTAAACTTAAGGGACTTGAATTGTAATTATAAGATAATTGCAATTGGGCTATGGATTACCTTATAACATAAGGTTGGACGAATTCTTTGGGGAAACCCATTAGAAATCGTCCAAGGCTTGATAAGGAAGGAGTCCATGGGTTGGTTAGGGCCTAAGCATCCAAATTAGGGTTTCCTTGTTTGATAACCCTAATAGCCTCAGTATTTAAGGACCCCTTGGGCACCAAAAACGTGGTGAACTGAATCCTTAGGGTTTCTACACGTTTTTGGTCGTTTCTTCTCTTCTACTATTCATCCTCTTTATCTTGGTGTTTGTGAACTATTAGAGGAGTGACATTTGTGACTCTAAGCTTTCTAAAGTCATTACAAGAAGGATTTGAGATTGTTATTGGTACATAACAATCAAGGTATGATCTAAACCCTAATTCATATGTTATGTTGATTATCATATTCTAGATCTAGGGTTTATAGTCTTGGATAACTCGCATGTAAAATAGAGAAACCTAGATCCAAGCATTAGGGTTTGTATGAGCACATAGGATGTTCTTATAGCCAAAAAAATCCATCAGTGGTATCAGAGCCTTGATTGGTTTCTATTCTATTGATGCTTTGTGTGTTTGTTCAAGTTGCAAAATTGAGTTTTGAGCTCCCTGCCTGATGAACTCGGTGAGTACCACAGTGTACTCGGCGAGTTCGAGCATCAGATGGAGCTATTCGGGATTTCTTGTTGTTTTACTCATGAATACTTGCCTTATCTGTTTTAGATCATCAAAATCCAATTTTATACATATTTATGAGTATATCCTTGATTAAACAAAATATAATTACCAATTGATTAGATAATTACTTCCTTATATGATTAAGTTTGATTATTTGTATTAATTGGGTAACTTATTTTGCAAGAAATTGAAATTTGGTCAAATATAGATAATGATGAAATTAATTGTTTAATTTATATTATTTGTTATTTGATCCTTGTGTTATGAAAAGTTTCAATTTTCCCCTTAAGGTCTTATAGTTTAAATTTGAACTCAAATGTTTTGTTTTGAAATTTAAATAGTTGAAACCCTAATGTTTTGAAAAGGTTTCAAAACTTTCCCTCATGTTTTGGAATTTAAATTTTTGATTAAAAGTTTAATTTTGATGTATATTTAAATTCTAAACCCTAATGTTTTGAAATGTTTCAAAACTTGCCCTCAAGTTTTGAAATTTAAAAGTTGATTAAAAGTTTAATTTAGGAATGTTAAATTCTAAAACCCTAGTATTGTTTTGAAAAGTTCAAATCACACCCTTATGGTTTTGTTAATTAATTAAGGTGTATAATTAAAAGAGATTTAATGAATCCATATAGTTTTTGGTTTACATTTAATTGAGTTAAAGGTATAATCTTTAAATTAAACCACCTAGTATTTTAAAAGTGTAAAATACACCCTATACTATATATAACATTAAAAGTTTAACATTATATATATGTATGAGTAAAAGTCAGTCTTACCGTTAGTAGGCCTCATTCACGAAGCTGGTCTATAAGGGGTGTTTAAGGAAAATGCCTATAAAATGGCGATTGAATGGGTATCCACTCTTACCCACCGCACTTTTGACTAGTGGAGGGTCGTTAGCCGAATGGGTAGGATAGGACAAAACGTTCCATTATAAGTATAATGAAGTACATAAGTAACTAAATGTTTTACAAAATTCCCAATCTTAGTTATTTTAGGCAAAGGTGAATTGACGCAATTCCATGAAATTACACTTTGTGCCCTTGCGAAGAAGTTAGTGGAGCGTGTGTGGTTTACCGGCACACTAAATGGTTCTAAGCAAAGGTAGCAAAGGGTGACTCAATGTTTGTCATAGTTCGGTGGAGCGTGTGTGGTTTACCGGCACATCGAATAGGTGACTGTAACATGTGAGGGCACCATGTAGATTTGCATGGTTATTCACACCCGCTTTGTGATCCTCGGCATCCCAGTCACAAACTAGAGGGGCATATCGAGATTTAAACATGCCATTGAAATGTTCAATGAATCTCAAAGGATCTAGGAGTTTTCATATATTTAAAACTTAATTTTTTTTGTTTTTTTAATGGTGGAAGTTAGTGAATCGTCATTCACTTACCTTCAAATATTCTGCAACTAGATTACGACATCCCTTTTCTAGGTTGTAGCGTATTATGTTGGGTCCTAGCCTTAATATCTCATTTAGGTGATTTATTAAGGACTCAATCAATCAACTAACTTGAATTTATGTTCTCTCGTTTTGTAGATGTCAAAGTACGACAACTATGGTCTTCCCAAATCCCGTGGAACAAGCATTCCACATGAAGATGATATTCCACGATTCGATCGAGGAACAAGAAATCATGCTTCACTTCCTCCACCTCCTCCAATTATTCTCCCTAACCCACAAGATCGAAGAATTGAAAGGTTCAATGTCACTAAAGCCCTATTGGAAATGAAACATGAAGATGGTAAACCCGTGTGTGCCCATGTTCTGGGAATGAAATCACACATCGATAGGTTAATAATGTTGGGTGTGTCATTCCCTGATAAGTTGGCTGTGAACTGGGTTCTGCAGTCACTTCCTAAATCATATAATGAGTTCAAAAGAAAGTATTATATGATGGATCATGACGAAAACCTCATTGACCTAACTTACATGCTCATTGCTGCTGAATCAGAAATGATTTGGCAAAGCAATGGAGCATATTTGTTGGGAAAGTCAACCAACCATGCTTCCGAGGACGTTCTAGGATAACCGACCTGCGTTTGCTGCCAAGAGAAAGGGCATTGGATACAAGTCTGCCCTAAGAGCCTGAAGAGTCCAGAAGATGGGAGAGTCAAAGAGTATGGCTGTGCTTCAGGTAAAATCCACTATCTAACTCCATTAAATTCCTATTCGCTGATTCTTAATACATAATGTGATAAGATTGCATTTGAATGTTTTTCAGGATCAATGAAAAGAGAGGAAGCTTGATGGAAGAACAAGATGAGTATAATCACGAAGAAATGGATCTCGATCGCATGGATTTGAAGATTAGACTTTGAGCTTAGAAAGTTAGGATAGAGTTGTTAGAAATTTTTCTTTTTGACTACATAGTTTTTTAGTTGATTTTTCATTGTAAGGACAAATGTTTTCCGCTGCTTTTATGAATAAAATAAATTTTGTTTTGACTCATTTATTTATTTATTTATTTCCTTGCAATGAAATCGTTATGAAAAATTGATGTTCATATATTTCTACAACAAGTGGATGTGATTCTTAATTATGTTGTTTGTGGAAATGTCGAGAATTTACCAAATAAGGAGAGTTTATCATCACCGAAAGTTTCAATTGGACAGAAACTTGGAATCATGCTACTTGGTTGCACGATGAATGAGAAATTTCATATTTGTAAATTAGACTAATTCATTGACAAAGTGTCAAGTGAAAGACTAAGAGATCAAGTAAACAAAGTTGTGTGTTGATTAAGTCTACCACAAGAGTGACAAAGATATTCATCACGATTTACTAAAAGTTTAGTAAATGTGATTATACTTACAAGATTAAGTGTAATTCTGAATTAATTGAAAGGTTTAAATCAATAGCAGAACGAATAAGAAAAATCAGGTAGGCAGAAAGATAAAAGTTTCTCTCTTTTAAGAAGAAGGGAGAGTAACTTTTATTCTTTATGATATGTCTTAATGATTAAGAGCCATATCTCAATTAATCCTCTATGTGAGTCTTAGTACAATTGGATGTCTGAGAAGAGGAACCAAGAATTAAAGAAATGGTTAAATCAAAAAGTCAATCATACTTCGTTCCAAAACAAGTCTTAAAGTTAAGATTGTTATATTAAGTGACAAATCTTAAAAAGGTTTATAACATTCATCAAATATAGAGTTTAGAAAAGGGTTTTTCTTATTCTTGCACATTTGAAATTAGAAAGTTGTGATGTCTTGGATAAGACAAAGATCAACCACGACCAATTTTATGAAATGTTTTGTCTTGATAAAGACTACACTAACTCTTGAATATTTGTTTGTCGAGAAATGTTTATTGACATAAGAATCTTATATGTCAAGGAGTCAGTGGGAGTCTTAATGGTCTTGAAATGTTTAAGAACTAATCAAGATTAAACCGTATCGATCATCAGTAACATACGAGTTAAGGTTTACAACCTATCATGTAGACACTATCTTGTTTCTGTGTCATTCCAATCGAGTTAATTATGCATATGAGTTTTATGAGTTCTCATTTGAACGCATAAAAGGCAAGCACCTTGATCAATGAAATGTACATTGATAGGAAAGGATGGGCTGCTTAACTACTTGGAAGACATGGTGGGCAGCCGTGTTACCACATGGCAAAAAATCAAGATTAAGAGTTCGGTCCATATGAGTTTGAATTTGTCGTAAACTTTGATTTTAACAAATTCACATGGATAGGAACATATACACCATTAAAATCTAAGTGTCATAAGATTCCCTCCTTCATGGAAATGACTGTGATGAAATGCTTTCACTAAGAGAGATTTAATAAGATAGTGATTGTGAAATTGTATTCTCGAATTCGATTATGGTTACGGTATCCCTTCCATGATTCGAATTGTAAGATTTGGCAATTAGTTTGAATTGTTTTAGACACACATATGAGCTATCTATGGCAAAGGTGTATAAGTTCAAGAAGCCTTGATAAAAGACTATCAAAGCATTAGGTATTAGAAACATGAACTTAAGAAATTCAATAAGTATTGTTTTTCTAGAAGTTAAGCTGGTTTCTGAATACATGTCAAAGCTAGTGGGAGCGTAAGTGTTATGTTTATAATAATAATCATCGTGATAGTAGGAGCATAAATGTTATGATTATATGATTATTAAGGCATGAGTTGCAAGTTAGCAATATTAATTATAGAAAACAAGAGTCATACTTTGCAAAGTTGTAAAGATGGAATAGTTGTTTTGCTATAATTAAGGGAGAGAATATTATGCTTCATTTCAAATCTAAAGGCTTAGGCTATGGAATGTTAATAAATTTAGTCAAGGATACATAGTGTGTTCTTAAATTTCGATGATGAATACGACATTCCTCTTCATAGTTCGAATTATGAGAACGTAGCACATAAAATATTATGGCAGAAGATTGATAAAGTATCAAATCTTTATGTAGGACATTATGCATCGTGTCCTATCCGCTTCGGGTATAGGATCGATTGCAAATGCTATAATATTTGACCATTCTAAAATTTTCCAAATGTCTAGCGCATTTAGAAGGAAAAAGGACAAGAATCGGTTTTGACTAAGATAATTAAACAGTATCAAAGGACAATCCAAAGTTCGTCGAGGATTGGTCGCTTGTGAGTAGTTGGAAGTATAGTATTGGATGGACCATATCGACATTATTTTGAATAGAAAAGATTCTATTAAGAATAAGTTGTCATATGGAAAATATGGAAACGTTTCCATATTGGGAGTTGGATAATAAGAGTCTATGTCTAGGTTAGAAACTTTTATGCAAAAGGATGTTCCAAGGAATGTACTTTGAGTGAGAGACATGACATCTATGGAATTGTCTTGTAACAATCCCTGATAGAGGACTTTGTCATTTTGTTGGCAATAGTCATTATGACGTTAGTACAATGATATTATGAAAGGATCATTGCATAAAATGTTAGAATCTAACATATTCCATAAGTGCCAAGAATTTGATATTCTTTCACTTGTGAAAAGGATTAGGAGTTGTGAAATGAGTATGATTGGAAATGTGTTCATTTGATCTATTTCACAAATTAAGAACCGTAGGTAAACATTGTGTGCATGCTGAGAGCATGGGACAAGTGTTGTAATAATTCAAGTAAGAAGTTGATTACCCGAAACAACAAATAATGAGTAATCGATATGGTGATAAATAAAAGGTGTTTTATTTATACTCAAAGGTTTGAGGCCATATGGGATTAGTATTATTCTTGTGTTTCACTTTGCATGTTTTGACTTCTGGAATAATTAATTACTTCAAAATAATCGTTCGAACGGACCACAGTCGTTCATATGTTGGAAGTAGGTATGAATGAAGATTGTCGTGAATTGGTATGTGGATTGTCTAAAGTGTATTAGACATAAGCAAATGTTTGCTGCAACGTTCATGAGTGCTTAGGAATACGATTTGAACATTGGATTAAACCCACGCTCACTTGGATCACTTTACGGATTTATCACGAGTGATTAGTGAGACGATAATATCTTATATTCTTGAAACCGAGATGTGTGAGTTGTATCTTGCGAATCGGTTGCACATTAATAATATGTAAACACACCAGTAACTTGGTATTATAAAACATATTGTTGTGTGTAATTCGGTAAGTGAGTGCAAGCGAGCATTGAGTCAAAGTTTATCCGTTCCTTTTATCCAAAGTAGGATAAAAGCGATTTCTGTGGGCCCCTCGATGATTTAGTGATGGCACCTAAGTGCTTGGCCAAGCCGGGACTAAATTGATGTGTTCAATTGCAGTCTGTTGTCAGTCGTCATAAATCTGAAATCAGGAAATAGCACATAGACAGAGAGAATAATTTAGATCTATGTCTCAGTCTATACGATATCTAGAATGGAGGAATATATGATCCCTTATTTAAAGGACACGCGTATCTGATAAGATCACAGTTCACAGCGGCTTTAGAAAGCTACGATTGCAGATCAGGATCTGAAGTTATACGCAAAATAGTTATTAGACTTATCCAAGTGGGAGATTGTTGGATTAGTGTCTAAGTCCATAACTATTTTCGTATGTACTTCACCAAAGCCACTTGATAGGATGTATAATGGAGAGAGAGAATTAAATATGAATTATTAATATATTATGAGAATAATATATTAAAGGAGAAATCATCTTGTTTAATTAATATTAGTCAAGAATTAAGTTTTTGGCTAAAAGAGATTAATTAAACTTAAGGGACTTGAATTGTAATTATAAGATAATTGCAATTGGGCTATAGATTACCTTATAATATAAGGTTGGACAAATTCTATGGGGAAACCCATTAGAAATCGTCCAAGGCTTGATAAGGAAGGAGTCCATGGGTTGCTTAGGTCCTAAGCATCCAACTTAGGGTTTCCTTGTTTGATAACCCTAATAGCCTCACTATTTAAGGACCCCTTAGGCACCAAAAACGTGGTGAACTAAATCCTTAGGGTTTCTACACATTTTTGGGTGTTTCTTCTCTTCTCCTATTCATCCTCTTGCTCTTGGTGTTTGTGAATCATTAGAGGAGTGACATTTGTGACTCTAAGCTTTCTAAAGTCATTACATGAATGATTTGAGATTGTTATTGCTACATAACAATCAAGGTATGATCTAAACCCTAATTCATATGTTATATTGATTATCATATTCTAGATCTAGGGTTTATAGTCTTGGATAACTTGCATGTACAATAGAGAAACCAAGATCCAAACTTTAGGGTTTGTATGAGCACATAGGATGTTCTTATAGCCAAAAAACCCATCAATGCACACTCTTGGTCAACCAATCCATGATGAACCAATTCGAATCCACTCCACGCATTGTTCGGGGTAACTTCGTGAAGAAATCCATGGTAATATCCTCCTATTTCCATAAAGGGGTCTCCAACGGCTGCATCTTGCCATGACGTCGCTGTGCGCCTCCTCCATCAGAACCATATGCATAGATCCCCAGTACGCAGCTGAAACACATCGATGCAGAGTCAATAATCCACAACTATCATAATCAAAGGAAGCCACCTGATCCATAATACACTCACTCTTCCAGTGCTCTTCCTTCACAGCGTTGACTTGAGCCTCACGAATTCGCTCCAAAAGCAGAGTAATCATGGTCATCATTAAACCTATGTCTATCATCGGAGTCGTGAACGCCTTGAAGTTGAGACCATTAGCTATCACATTGGTATTCCCTAGGTGATAAGAGATCTCAAAATCATAATCCTTCGCCATATCCAATCACCGGCCCTGCCTTATATTTAGATTTGGCTGATCCATCAGATACGTCAAGCTCTTGTGGTCTATGTAAATCGTACAACAGACCCTGTAGAGGTAATGTCGCCAAATCGTGAGGGCGAAGACCATAGCCCCCAAATCTAAGTCATGCGTCGGATAATTCGCCTCATGAGGCTTTAGCTACATCGAAGCATAAGCGATCATGTGACCCCTTTGCGTCAATACTGCTCCCAATCCCGTGATCAACGCATCGAAATAATTCACAAAATCCTTAACACCCTCCGGCAGGGTCAGAATCGGTGCCTCGCGCAACCGCTGTCTCATGATCTCAAAGGCTACCTACTGCTCAGGCCCCCAGCGAAATGTAACCATCTTCTTTGTCAACCAAGTCAATAGAACAACTATCTTGGAGAAATCCTGGATAAACCACCCACAGTAACCCGCGATACCAAGAAAACTACGAATCTCAGATGAAGACCTCGGAACCTCCCACTGCATAAAGTGTTCGACCTTGGCCGGATTGACCAGGATACTATTCTGGTTGACAAGATGCCCCAGAAATTGTACCTCGTGCAACCAGAACTAACACTTGGAGAACGTTGCAAAAAGTCTCTCCCTCCTTAATGTCTCCAACGCTTCCCTCAAGTGCTCTTTGTGCTGCTCCTGGGTCTTGGAATAGACCAAGATATCATTGATAAATACAAATACAGACCTATCCAATATCAGCCTATACATGCGGTTCATGAGATCCATGAACACGACTAGAGCATTGGTGAGCCCAAAAGGCATCACTACGAACTCCTAATGACCATAACGAGTGTGAAAAGCTGTGTTCTACACATCCTCCTCTCTAACCCTTGTAACACCGTGATTTCCAAAAATACAATATTTCATTTAAATAATCAATTTAATATTAAAACACTTCTTTAAATCTTATTCACATTCGAATTACAAAATATAGTTTCATTTTCATTTGAATAGACAACCAGGATCCTCCAAAGCACAACTCTTTCTTCGGTGTGTACAATCGAACCGTTGCCATCCCGCGTTACTGAAAGAACCTGAAACAACATAACATAAACAACGTAAGCACGAAGCTTAGTGAGTTCCCCAATATACAACTTACGCACATACGCCTTTCCAGGCCCGACCTTCCGGTCCATGTGTCTCAGGGGACTTCCGTCCCTGCTGGGTAAACCTTCCGGCCTTACCCACGCCGACCTTCCGGTCCATCACACATCATATCGCCTTCCGGCCCATAACATAATGCCTTCCGGCCCATAATATAATCGCCTTCCGGCCCATAATATAATCGCCTTCCGGCCCATAACATACATAGCACATATAACAATTAACTTACCACATATAGCATACATATCACATATCATATCCGACCTTCCGGTCACACAGTCAAACCCTTCCGGGTACAGTATAGTGAGAAGACTCACCTCGTAGACACTGGAAGATAGCAACTCCTAAAATCCCTTGCACTTGATCCTCCGAGCTACAAGCTCCCTGTATCATCATATATCCCTTATTAATACTTCTATCTTCCACGTTAACTGGCCCTAAGAAATCACCCCAGTCAACTCTGGTCAACAGTCCATTGTCAGCTCGACTGGACTCGGCGAGTTCCCTGGCGACTCGGCGAGTCTGGTCGTCCTTCAATCCTCTAAGATTCCCCTTCTACTCGTCGAGTATCCTCTTTGACTCGACGAGTCACTCCTGGAAGAATCGCGGGGCCACCCCGACTCCACTCGCCGAGTCTGAAGAACAACTCGGCGAGTCCCAGTGAATCTTCAAGCTACTCGCCGAGTCTGATCATCCGACTCGGCGAGTCCACGCCATGCAGTCGATCAAACTGCTTCCTGAGATACATATTTTCCGAATATACAACCATAGGACCTTCTGAACCTCTAAGGGGTACTAATACAGGGGTATAAACATTGGGTAACGACACAACAATCCATCTAATCTCCAAATGGGTTTCATAAACCCTAAATTCGTGCACACTTCAATATAGCAGAAATGATCCGAAATATTACCTGAATAACACCCTCTCTGTGTCTCCAAACCTCAGAACTCGATCCCCTTGATATTCCTTTGGCCAAAACTCTTCTTCTTCTTGCCTAACAAATTCTTCAAGGTTCCAAAAGCTTCCTCTCCGGCTCTAGACGTCCACAACGATTAGGGTTCTTCTCAATCGGCCAAAAGACGGACAATGACGGCCTAAGAGGCATTATATACGATCCAAAACCAAACGGCTAGGGTTTCTGCTGAACAACGTCGACTCGCCGAGTCCATATCTGGACTCGTCGAGTCCAGTCGCGAACCCACGACCAAGTCTGCGGTCCTACTCGGCGAGTCTGTCTCCAACTCGTCGAGTCTCCCCTTTAAAACACCCCCAAAATGCAACTTAACAATACTTGAGATTTTGGGCTGTTACAATTCTCCCCCACTAGAATTAGACTTCGCCCTCGAAGTCTCACTCTGAAAATAGTTCTGGATGCTGCTCCCGCATCACACGTTTCGGCTTCCCTAGACACTACCGATCTCTCCCGAGGCCGCTACTGAACCAATACCAGAGGTACCTCCTTGTTCTTCAGAACCTTGATCTTCCGATCTCCGACGGCCACTGGCCTCTCGACGTAACACAGGCTCGCATCCACCTAATCGTTCTCTAGTAGAACCACTGCTGACTCATCCGCTATACACCTCTTCAATTGCGACACATACCAGTGTCATGGATCCGTCCCAATTCCGTTGACAGCTCCAAACGATAGGCCACCCTTCCTACCTTCGCACTTTCACGAAAAGACCCAACATACCGGGGCCCCCCATTTACCCCTCTTCCTAAATCGAAGCACCCCGTCAGAAATACGAAGTCGCTGACCTGAATCACATGCTCGTAACGGCGTCTGCCTGCATAACTTTCCTGTTAACTCTAGACGATCACTAACTCTCTTTAACCTGTTGAGTCCGCTTTGTCAACTAAAGTACGAACTCTGAACTGCTCAGCACTCTCTGTAATCGGAAATTACCCAAGATGCACTCTGCTCCAAATCTCAACGATCACTCAACCCATAAGGGTTAGGAAACCCTGAACCACCGGATCCCCGATCCAAAGCCCACTTTGCCCATTCCGGACCGACTGAGAGATCCGTTCTCCCTCTCAGATCAACTCTCACAAGTTCTCCCCTTGCCACTACCTACACATACTGAACTAGTCCCAACACCCGCAGGTGGAAAGACCCGATACACTGATGATATCCTCGAACATCTCCCAAGATGAACCACTACATCCACCCTACACTCTGATCAGATTCACACTGAGAATTTAAATTTTCTCTCTCCATGCATCCCTTCTGAGCCTCAACAGACATCCCAACCGGATGGGTTCCTACTCCACTTCCGCGAACACGATGCTCACAACCATACTCGAAATACTCTATCCATAACTCTGCTCTGCAGCTTTCACTTTCGTGAACTTGCACCCCTTCGGAGTTACACACCTTCCTCTTTTCCTTTTTCCAAGGAACCCTCTTGGCCATAATGCCACCCCAACCGGTGCCACGGTGCTCGCCCCAAGCGACACCACCCTTTTTGCGTAACCGCTATCCACATACTCTGGTTCTCATTGCAGGGGCTCTCAATCCCATACACTCTCTCCACTCATCAGAATCACTGCCTCAGCTAAACAAGATCACTAACCCGGGGCCAGACCTTCCAATGCAATCACACTGCACATACGCGATCCGCAAATCTCAAACTAATCCAGCAATACCAACAGAGTCTCCAGTATGACTGGACCGACTCTCACAACACATACTAGCCACTCGAGGCTATATCTCTGTGGGTCCGTACACCCAACTCTGCAAACCCTTAGGTTCTAACTCTGGGAACCTTCCGGTTCCAGCTCTAGAAACATGCACAACATAATCCCGTGGGATTAATGCAGTACAACCCATCTCGTACCTCAAACGTACCAATACTCTGATCGCAAAATTCCGATTACTTACTCAAGCTTGATCCCGACCTCCTCTCAGGCCTCCACAATCAAATGCCCTAGGTCTGTATCTCGCCCCGCATACCCAACACTCGCTCTCGTCGGCCTATACTCTGCGCTGACAAACACTGCTGAATCCCGGCAGCTAAGCACCCTCACGTACTCATCGATCTCCCGGAGAATTTTCTAATTCTCCCCCACTAAAGCACTGACTAACTGCCACCGATCGTCATTAACGACCTTTCAGAACCATCCTGCACAAAGAGAACATTTACCCACTGACTGCTTCCCACAAGCATAAGCAACCCTCAGCAAAACACATCTCCTCCCTGATCAATCCGCTCAAAAGAATCCGATCTTTCAATTATCCACTCCACAACTGCAGATGCTACCCATCATTCAACCCAGTGCCGCATCTCCACTATCAACCCTCACGAACGATGACCAACGGAATTCCCAAGCAATAACCCATAACCAAACCCACAACCTGCCAAAGGTTGAATATCGCATCGAAAACCGCACAAGGCCACCGGTACCAAAACACCAAACTATAATCATACTAAACCATCAGGGAACAACGAATGCCAAGCGAAAACCTGAAGCACCAATTCATAACCATGCCAAACCTGCGAAACAACGAATACCGCATCGAAATCCACACCAGACACCAGCACAAACAATACGCCACAATCAACGCAAGCTACTCAAGACATCAAGAGAGCATCATACCCGCAGCTGCCTCCGGCACTGCTCCGTCTTCCTCTGCCGCAAGCTGATAAGCACGACCCTGAGCCCTTGGGCTCTGCTCCATCCTGTCCTCCTCCTGAACTCCTCAAGGTGGCCGATGCTAGAGCCTGCACCGGTCCTGCAGGAAACTGAGGACGGTTGACCCTCAAATGTCCAACCTACCGACACTGATAACAAATCCTGAAATCCCGAATTGGCACTGACTGCCGACAATCCCGTGCACCATGCCCCTCCTTTCCGCACTTGCGGCATGCACCACTGGGCCAACAAGCTCCGGTGCCATCTCTCTCACACTTCCCACAAGTGTGACCGCTCCGATCCCCCATTCTAACGTCTACGGTCATGGACCGTTTCGGCGCCGACTGCGACTGCATCGGGGCCTGCCTCATCTCACGCAACTGCAACTCAACCTCTAACTCACGCCACATGGCGGCCTCCTGCGATACCATCACGGTCTCGCGCCTCTGTGCAGACACGAACTGTCTGATACCCCCCCCCCCCCTTGAGCATACTCGGATATCGGGACATCTGAGCCTGCTCCGAAGCGAACTCAGGGCAAAACATCGCCCTCTCAATAAACATCCCGGTGCTCTCAGTCACCGACTCCAAATCCTGCTTCAGCTTAAGGAACTTCCGAGCCAATTTCTCCTTTTCATCCCGCGGAACATAGCGAGTACTGAACATCCCTCTAAATTGATCCCATGAAACTGCAGCCCTCTGCGCATCGGAAAATGACCTCGTGGTCAATCTCCACCAATCCTTCGTCCCGAGCCTCAATAGGTTCAGAGCACACCCCACCCTCTGATCAGCAGGGCATAAACTCGTGGAGAAACACCCCTCCATGTCTGATAACCATCTCATAGCAACAATCGAGTCCTGAACTCCATCGAATGTGGGAGGCTTCGCATAATAGAAGTCCCGATACTGAAAACCCCGACTAGCCCCTTTCTTTGCCGTTGCTACAGCCGCTATAACCGCCGCGGCAGCCGTCTCTGCGAAAGCCGCATATCGCTCATCCAACTACTTCAATCATAGTGGTCCTGATCGACCCAAACAATTCTGGCGACTCAGCCCGCAACAATGCAGCGACCTCATCACGCAGGATCTCGCGAACCCTCGCATCCCGCTCGCTCGTGCTCGTCCGATCGATAACCGGATAACAAGATAGCCACAAGCATCATCCACTACGAACCATGGTACTCATCCCATGACATCCCTCCTCAACATGCCTCGGTGTATGGTACCTGAACCATAGCACCACTCCTCAATCTGCTCCAATGTATGGTGCCCGGACCATAACATCACTCTGTATCCGCTCCGATGTATGGTATCCGAACCATAACATCACCCCTCAATCTGTTCCTTAGGACCTTTAGAATGCCCCCTGTATCAAGTATGGGTCCTCTGCTTTCAGTAGTACGGGCCCATACTACCTGCCACATCTACCCATACTTTCCACACGGACCATCCCAGAGTTCCTAAGTAGCTGATAAACCTGCTCTTTCACCCATCTCATCGCGCGTGCTCGCTTTCCAGCGAAATCCTCTACTCTACCAGCGCACTCATTTGGCTAGGTTTACTCCCTAGTCCCTTCCGCCGTCCTCCCACTTCTTTGCTATCAGCTGCTGAAGAGTTCCTAATGATGCCAGCCCTCTACCTCCTGAGTATCGTCATACTCACTTAGTAGCTGACTCCCATCATCGACAACTCCACAAAGCACAAAGCAAGCAGCATTCGAGCATTGAAGCATACATAGGACTCCCCATCTGTGGTAGCTCCACCTTCTCGGCTCATCCTCGGAAGTACCTCTGTACCCCGTAGCTTTACCCCTTGTGCGTTCCAACTAGATACTCTCACTCATCACATATACACAAAAGCATAACGCACATATAACAGCAAACCCTAGACTAAGGCATCACACATCAGGCCACTCTAGTCCTAAGATATGAAATACCTAGCCTGTCTCTAGCATGAAATAATGTCTCATAAAGTGCATAATAGATATGTCATAACACAAAAGTAAGGGTATTTTGGGAAATCACCGTTTGGCTCTGGCTGATTGTACACACTGCTCTTTCTTGCTTTCTCTTTGAACTCTTATTCACTTTAGAAAACCATTTATTTGGAAAACCTTTTCTTACTTCCTCAGTTTGAGTCCAGATTTACCCGTAGGCGCGTCCGAATCCCTCAAACCAAGGCTCTGATACCAATTTGTAACACCGTGATTTCCAAAAATACAATATTTCATTTAAATAATCAATTTAATATTAAAACACTTCTTTAAATCTTATTCACATTCGAATTACAAAATATAGTTTCATTTTCATTTGAATAGACAACCAGGATCCTCCAAAGCACAACTCTTTCTTCGGTGTGTACAATCGAACCGTTGCCATCCCGCGTTACTGAAAGAACCTGAAACAACATAACATAAACAACATAAGCACGAAGCTTAGTGAGTTCCCCAATATACAACTTACGCACATACGCCTTTCCAGGCCCGACCTTCCGGTCCATGTGTCTCAGGGGACTTCCGTCCCTGCTGGGTAAACCTTCCGGCCTTACCCACGCCGACCTTCCGGTCCATCACACATCATATCGCCTTCCGGCCCATAACATAATGCCTTCCGGCCCATAATATAATCGCCTTCCGGCCCATAATATAATCGCCTTCCGGCCCATAATATAATCGCCTTCCGGCCCATAACATACATAGCACATATAACAATTAACTTACCACATATAGCATACATATCACATATCATATCCGACCTTCCGGTCACACAGTCAAACCCTTCCGGGTACAGTATAGTGAGAAGACTCACCTCGTAGACACTGGAAGATAGCAACTCCTAAAATCCCTTGCACTTGATCCTCCGAGCTACAAGCTCCCTGTATCATCATATATCCCTTATTAATACTTCTATCTTCCACGTTAACTGGCCCTAAGAAATCACCCCAGTCAACTCTGGTCAACAGTCCATTGTCAGCTCGACTGGACTCGGCGAGTTCCCTGGCGACTCGGCGAGTCTGGTCGTCCTTCAATCCTCTAAGATTCCCCTTCTACTCGTCGAGTATCCTCTTTGACTCGACGAGTCACTCCTGGAAGAATCGCGGGGCCACCCCGACTCCACTCGCCGAGTCTGAAGAACAACTCGGCGAGTCCCAGTGAATCTTCAAGCTACTCGCCGAGTCTGATCATCCGACTCGGCGAGTCCACGCCATGCAGTCGATCAAACTGCTTCCTGAGATACATATTTTCCGAATATACAACCATAGGACCTTCTGAACCTCTAAGGGGTACTAATACAGGGGTATAAACATTGGGTAACGACACAACAATCCATCTAATCTCCAAATGGGTTTCATAAACCCTAAATTCGTGCACACTTCAATATAGCAGAAATGATCCGAAATATTACCTGAATAACACCCTCTCTGTGTCTCCAAACCTCAGAACTCGATCCCCTTGATATTCCTTTGGCCAAAACTCTTCTTCTTCTTGCCTAACAAATTCTTCAAGGTTCCAAAAGCTTCCTCTCCGGCTCTAGACGTCCACAACGATTAGGGTTCTTCTCAATCGGCCAAAAGACGGACAATGACGGCCTAAGAGGCATTATATACGATCCAAAACCAAACGGCTAGGGTTTCTGCTGAACAGCGTCGACTCGCCGAGTCCATATCTGGACTCGTCGAGTCCAGTCGCGAACCCGCGACCAAGTCTGCGGTCCTACTCGGCGAGTCTGTCTCCAACTCGTCGAGTCTCCCCTTTAAAACACCCCCAAAATGCAACTTAACAATACTTGAGATTTTGGGCTGTTACAACCCTCATCTGATGATAACCCGATCACAAATCAATCTTAGAAAACCAAGTTGCTCCCTGAAGCTAGTCAAAAAGATCATCAATCCTTGGGAATGGATAACGGTTCTTCACCGTTACCTTATTCATTGCGCATATGATGACACCCATCCTTCTTCTTCACAAACAATATCAGTGCTCCCCATGGCGAACTGCTCAGTCGAATTAATCCCTTGTCTAATATTTCCTGCAGTTGTGTAGACAACTCTTGCTTCTCGGGAGGAGCTAATCAGTATGGTGATTTGGCTATCAGAGCCGTACTTGGATGCAAATCAATCCTGAACTCAACATGCCTCTCTAGAGGCACCCCAGGTAAATCTTCTAGATACACATCGTGATAATCCCACACAATCGGCACATCATCCACGACCGCCTTACCCTTATCCCGGGTATCCATAACATAGGAGAAAAATCCTAAACAACCTTGCTAAATATAGTGTATGTCCCTTGCTGCTGACCACAATAACGACCCACTTTGAGCTCGCTCTCCCTGAAACACTAACTCTCCTCCACTTGGGGTTCGAATCCAGAATAACTGTTGCTCACAATCGATCACCGCCCTATTGGAGCTCAGCCAATCCATACCCACAATAACCTTGTTCCCACGCAATGGAAAGGGAACCAAATCTGTCGAATAGTCCTCACTGAACAATTGAAGAGTACAAACTCGATGAACCCTCGCAACCCGAACAGATCTATCATCTGTTATGTCGACTTCTAATGGATAATCCAGCTCCCCCGGAGTTCCAGAAAACCTATTGCTAAGCACAAGCGATACAAAGGATCGAGTAGCCCCTGAATCAAACAATAGCAAAGCAGAATACTGTTCACGAGGAACGATCCTACAATAAAACACATAAAAATATGCAAGAAATTCGATATAAATAAATAGATAAGGAGAAGATACGTACCCGTCACCATGCCGGGAGCTGCACGAGCCTCCTTGGCTGTGAGCTGAAAAGTCATGCTCTTCACCACAGGTGCATCCACCTTATCCTGGTGACCGTCAGTAATCCAAAGAGTTGCAAGAGAAGGTACTGACATCGGTCCTGCTGTAGCCAAACTCAGACAATGTGCCTTCTTGTTTCCCCTCTGATTGCAATGAAACCAAATCAGATAAGATATCGGGGTGGTGGTGGTAGTAGCAGTGCAATCCCTGCTAATATGACATGTCTCGTTGCACTTGAAGCAACCATAACCATCCACCTTGCACGCTCATCGTGCATCCTACCACACTTTCTGCAGTGGCAATGGTTCTGCTGGCTCTTCCATCTCACATGAACAAACTTGGGACTCTTTCCCGAACCCTCTGATACCTGAGCCTCTTCCGACTTTATCTTCCTCTCTGTCTCGAGATAAATTTCCCTCTCCTTATCCCTCGCTATCATATCCTCCAGTTTGTTGCAACTAGATTGACTTACAAACTGCCTAATATATCTACTCAATATCTCATGATACCTCGCCTTCTTTATCTCCTCGTCCGCTACACACTGCGGAACCAAAAGTGCCGTATCTCGAAACATCACGGTGATCTCATCCACCATCTTAGTAGTCTGGCGGAGATCTTGAAACTCTCGCGCCAACTGCTGCACCTCAATCATTAGTGTAAACTTAGCCCTAAACCTGGTCAGAAAATCATCCCATGCCATCATATCAATAGCCTGGTGACCAACTGCGCGTCCTACCTCCTCCTACCAATCTTGTGCCCCGTCCTTCAAAAGACAGGAAGCAAGTCTGACCATCCCCCCATGGATACTAATGGCGCGGAAGGCATTATCAACATTTGTTATCCACCTCCTAATTGCTATCGGGTCTTTCGCCCCTTGATAGTCCAGAGCTCTACATGCCCGAAACTCCCTGAAGATCAAAGAAGGTGCTCCCACCAAGGCAACCTTCTTAGAACGAAATGATCTCAATTGCTCTTCCAAAATCTCCAGAATGCCGTCTTTGACCATACCAAAGATCACATGAGTCTCCTCAAGAATGCAATGTGTAATCTCAGACGAAATGAACTCCTTCATCTGATCATCCAACTTCCCGACTTCAGAACCTGAGCCCGATCCCTCTCCAGCACCTAAAATGCCAACCGTTTGCCCACAGAGTCACAATACTGAAAATATACCATATAAACCATCAAAATAAGAATCGGAATATATCGAGGGATCAAAAACTCTACAAGCTTCCTGGTTTCATCGCAAATCTCCTTGACTCAAGTATATATAGATCCTCTTCTTCCAGTAGTAATGCCCAGACTACCTTCGACATCTATCCGTACACTCCTATAGGATTACGTTGAATCCGCCAAGTCACTTCATATACATATAATTATCACTCATCAAGCTAAGGCTCCCAACACTAGATCTCATCCTAGGTTTTCCAAGGGAAAACTCCACATTGCTCTCCACCATCATCTACAGAAGGAACTCCTGCTAACTTCCTCTAACTAGCTCATGAATACAATTACATATCACCAAGACTAGATAATTCTTCGAATAAATGGTCTTACACTACAATGGTTGGACTCAAACAAGAGCTACGCAATAGAGTTAAAACCTAACCTTCTAAAATTATTTAGTTTCCATAATATGTAACTTAGCATATTCGCTTACTAGTTAGCTGAAGCCAGTGAGAACTCCTAAAAGCACAAAGCAAGCAACATTCGAGCATCAAGTAATTAAAACCAAGAATCACCTAATTAGGCCATCCTGTCACTCAATGAGCATGAAAGTATACAAGCTCATACAATAGGCATACATAGGCATCTATCCTAGAATTCTGTCATGCAAAATTATGCATGCGATTAACAGATTCATAGATCAAATCATATGGAATAACATGTATGAGTATTTTAGGAAAACATAGTAGAGCTCGGTCGATTGCATTCACTACACCATTTCTTGTCTTAGAAAATCCTTTTCTTAAAAATGCATTTCTTTTTTAAAAGCTTTACCAAATCCTCAGTTTGAGTTCAGACACACCTGAGAGTATGTCTGTATCCCTCAAACCAAGGCTCTGATACCAACATGTAACGTCCCAAAAATAAGACCCAAAAATTTCATTTTTGATTTAATAAAAACATTAATCCAAACATTGTCATACAACCCCCAAAAATATCAAGATAGGTCAGTACACCAAAACATATCAGAGTAATTGACAAAGTGCGGAAAAAGGTGGTGTGTTATCAGCAAACATCCCACACTTTTCTCCTTCGATCCGGAAGTACCTGAAACATAATCAGAAAACCGTAAGCCCATAGATTAGTGAGTTCCCCAAAATACCATATACCATACATAAATAAATACATAATGGACCCCACCCAATTAGTGTAACGGGCCCCGCCGACTGATTATAACGGGCACCGCCCAGACTCGCATAACAGGCCCCACCCACATACAAATCTTATAAGCATAGCAGATAATCGTATATAGAATAACCATCGGGACCCGCCCTATACGATTACAAGCACATACACATAAAAGAGTCACATATACATCTAGTATTCTTGCATAACTGATCATTGCCCGGAATTGCTGCTTAGACTCGCTAAACCCAGTGCAGAAACTCACATCACGCTGCTGAGTTTCACAAATAAATTTATGGCTGCTGGCTCGCTGAAATCCCCGCAATATCAATCAGAAAATAAAATCCAATTAATAACTGGATTCCGACTAACACAAAGAATCCAATCTATGGTAGAAGACCTTTTTACCCTTTCCCTAAATTGGGCCAATGCCAAAGCTCAATCCAAATGTCCAAAATGCCCAAATTCCAAAATAATCATCCAAGGCCCAAGTATAGCCTAATATTCAAAATTGGGGCCAAATCCCTTCATGGGCCTTAAATCAAAGGTCCAATAAAATATCCTTAGCCCAAAATAATATTATGATGGCCCAAAAAGGCCTTAATCATCTAGAGTCGAAACATGGCCCAACACCATGAGCCCAACATTTCGAAGCCCATCTGCTACGTACGTGTTGCGTACTCAAGTTGTATGCTAAGCATACTCACTTTAGGGCTTGTATGCGCGGCATACTAGATTGTACGCCCAACGTGTCCAACTTTCTTCATTCAACACTTAATCGGTTAAGAGGTCGACCAAAAACTTAGATCTCACTTCCCTAAGGTGGTTTATCACATAAAGTTTCGAAATATATATGCATCCATAGCTTAATGGGGCTCTAGAGCTAAAAAGAGCTTAATAGATGACTTCACACATGCATGAGACCAAAACCACCAAAAGAATATGATGCGCACCAACTTTATGCATCCAACTTTATGCAGAGCTACCAATAATTAGGACGAGGGTCCCTATATATCTTCGTCGCCCCAGGACGAATGGAGAACCTAGACCTATGTGCCTACTCCATCAAAACATGACGCACATTACCCCAATACGGAACCCAACCCACAAATAGAAAGTCACTAACCCATGACTATCATAATCGAAGCAAGCCACTTGACCCACAATATGCTTACTCTTTTAATGATCTTCCTTCATAGCCTCAATTTGAGCCTCACGAATCCGCTCCTAAAGTGGAGTAATCACGATCATCCTCAAACTTATATCTCTGATAGGAGTTGCGACTGCCTTGCGGCTGAGAGCATCGACCACCACATTGACCTTCCTTGGGCGATAAAGGATATCACAATCATAATCCTTCACCGCATCCAACCACGGGCGCTGCCTCATATTCAGATTCGGCTGATCCATTAGATACCTCAGGATCTTATCAATTGTGTAAATAGTACAATAGACCCAATAGAGGTAATGTCACCACATCTTGAGGGCGAAAACCACAATCCCCCAGTCCAAGTCACAAGTCAGATAATTCGCCTCATGAGGCTTTAATTGCCTCAAAGCATAAGCGATCACATGACCCCTCTCAAGGGCTCAAAAGTTGTCTCAAGGCCTCAAAAGTTGCCTGCTGCTCAGGCCCCCAACAAAATGTAACCGTCGTTTTTGTGAATCGTATGCATGGGTACGCCCAACATACGCTGAGGGTCCCCCGATGGCGTGCATGCAGCGACTACACATGCATACATAATGTACAACCAACCTACTCACCCTCCTTCCACCACCTTAAATTGAATAGAAAATGGACTAAGTCAGAAACTTCACACCTGGCTATTCCGGTGTTACATCCCGGGCAAGACCTTTAGGAGAACCATATAGCCGACCTGAATCTCCAACTCTGATCGGCACCAATAGACATAACTATTCTACTAACTTTGAGCGGTCTGCAGTCTCTGCCTGATCTGTTGAATAAGATCCATGGTCTGGAGGAATACTTTGGTCCTTCCCATAACCCTATGACCAACCTATCCTAACATACCAGGGTACGACATCTCCGACCATACAAGAGCTTAAAAGGTGGGGCACCAATGTTGGAGTGATAACTGTGGTCGTAGGAAAACTCCGCAAGAGGTAGCTAGGAATCCCAAATCCCACCAAAATCAATGACATAGGCCCGAAACACACGCTCAAGGATTTGGATGGTTCGCTCACACTGACCGCCAGTTTGCGGGTCGTGCTGAAATGTAGTCTCGTGCGTAGTTCCTCGTGAAACATCTGCTTGAATTGGGAAGTAAACCAAACACCTCGGTCTGAAACAATGGAGAACGGAGCCCCATAACGAGGAACAATCTTCTGGACATATATATCGGCCAACTTTTTGGTTGAAGAGCTCTCCCTGATGGCTAAAAATTGCACACTCTGGGTCAATTGATCCGTGATGACCCATATAGCATCCAAACCCTTGGCCGTCTTTGACAACTTGTCTATAAAATCCTTGATGATCTGTTCCCACTTCCACATGTGAACCTCCAAAAGCTGCAGCTTTCCATGCGGCTTCTGATGCTTGACCTTAACCATCCTACATGTCAAGCACCTCTCGACATACCATGCTATCTCCCTCTTCATACACAACCACCAATAGCTCAATCTCAAATTCCGATACATGTTGGTGGCTCCCGGGTCTATAGAAAAGCTACACCTATTAGCATTCTCCAGGACTATCTGTTTGATCCCACTGAAAACTTGGACCCAAACCCGACCGCATCGGGTCAACAACCCCCGACTATCTGTGACAAACTTGTCGATCTCGCCCATGATCCTCTCATGTTTTCAGTTCTCCTTTCGACCTCCCTCTGCCTGAGCCTCCTTGATCAAACTCAATAGCAGAGAATCAACAAAGATCCTCATACATATCTGCCCAACTAAAGACCCAGCCGACTTGCGGCTCAATGCATCTACTACAACATTTGCTTTACTCGGATGGTAAAGGATCTCATAGTCATAATCATTGACCACGTCCAGCCACCTGTGCTGCCTCATGTTCAGGTTCGGTTGGTCCATAAGATATCTCAAGCTCTTTTGCTCCATGTAAAGAGTATAATGGACCCCATAGAGATAACATCTCAAAATATTAATGGAAAATACCACTGCCCCCAACTCCAGATTGTGAGTAAAATACCGCGTCTCATGTGGCTTTAGCTGTCACGAGGCATAATAAATCAGTCGTCCTCTCTGCATAAGGACTGCCCCCAAACCGGTGATCGATGTATCACAGAATACCACAAAATCCTCGATTCCCTCCAGAAGGGTCAATACCGGGGCCTCACATAGCCTCCGCCGTGGAGTCTCAAATGCCGAATTCTGCTTAGGGCCCCATTAGAAATCCACTCCCTTCTTCGTCAAAAGAGTGAGGGGTATCGCAATTTTGGAGAAATACTGAATAAATCTCTGATAGTATCCTGCCAAATAGAAGAGACTCCTGATCTCTGAGGGAGATATTGGAACCTCCCACTGCATCATAGCCTCGATCTTGGCCGGATCGTCCAAGATCCCATCCAAGTTAACGAGGTGCCCTAGGAACTAGACCTCTCGTAACCAAAACTCACACTTTGAAAACTTGGCATACATCCATTCTCACCTTAAAACTCCCAGAAGATCTCGAAGGTGCTCCTCGTGCTGTTTTCTGGCCTTGGAATACACCAAGATGTTATCAATGAACACTATAACAAATCGGTCAAGCATCAGCCTACACACCCGATTCATGAAATCCATAAACACTGTTGGCGCATTGGTGAGCCCAAAGGGCATCACCACGAACTTGTAATGCCCATAACGAGTTCGGAACATGGTGTTCTCCAAGTCCACTTCTATCACTCTCACTTGATGATACTCGGACCTCAGATCGATCTAGGAGAACCAAGATGCACCCTACAACTGATCAAAGAATTCATCATGACGAACAGTATCTATGGAACTGTATAATAGTTCTTCACAGTTATTATTCAACTCCAGATAATCAATGCACATCCGGTGTGAACCAGCCTTCTTCATGACGAATAGTATTGACGCTCCCCATGACGAACTGTTCGGTTTGATGAATTGCTTGCCTAACACCTCCTAAGGCTGAGAGGACAACTCCTGCATCTCAGGTGGTGCCAAGAGGTACAATGCCTTGGAAATCACAGCTATACCTGGCATTAGATCAATCTTGAACTCAATCTGCCTCTCAGAAGGAACACTGGGTAACTCCTCTGTTGAAAACTTTGACAAACTCCCTGTCAACTGGTCCCTCTGAAACTAAAGTCTTCTCCCCAACCTGAGTATCAAACACATGCAGATAACCCGCACACCCATGCTAAATATAATGTCGAGCCTTGGGTGCTGAATAAAACCTTGAATGAACCCTGGTTCCTTCTCCACAGATAACCAATTCTCCCTATTTGGGATTTAAGCTACCACTCGCTGGCCTTCACAATTGATCATGGCACCAAACTTGCTCAGCTAGTCCATACCCACTAACACACTCTGGATGCAGAAACCTCGTGTTCATTGGCGATAGAAACCCATAATGGACACTCCAACTCAATAAGGGGCATACCAAAATCCCTACTAAAAGATCGAGACTCAAAGGACCGACTCGCGATCGTGTCAAATAACACAAGATCAGGAAAAAAGTTCAATAAGAACGTACCTATTAGGAGCATAAACATGAGCATACCATAAAAGATAATCAACAGAATAATAAATAGAAACATACCGGTCACAACGTTTGGTGTTGCCTTGGTCTCCTCTGTCATGAGATGAAAGTTGCAACCTCGAGCCTTCGGGGGCTCCGCCCTGCCCTGGCTCCTATCCGTGATCCTCAGAGTAGCCGGTGCTGGAGCCCGCGCCTTCCTAACGACAAGCAAGGTACAATTAGCCTTCACATGGCCAAACTAGTCATAGTAGTAGCAAATCATGGTGCTGGGTAGTGCGGCCTGCTGATGGCAATCCCTCGTAACGTGGTCCCGCCTTCCATAATTACGGCATCCAAAAGAAGATCGACTAGCTCCATCATGAACCTTGTCGCACTTTCCAAAACCATGGCCCATCCGACTCCCATATCTAACATCAGCGGCCTTGAACCGCTTCAGTGCAGGTTGTGACTACACTGGGGCTTGCCTCTGCTCCGTCATTTGGAGCTCCATCTCGATCTCCCACCGTCTAGTGGCCTCCTGCAAATCCACCAGTTAACCATAGCATTACATAGACACAAACTGACGGATGTATGTCTTGAGCATGCTCAAGTACCGAGTCATCTGAGCTTGCTTAGAATCAACAAACTCAGGGAAAAACATGGCTTTCTCCGTAACCATCGTAGTGATCTCCATCACCGACACAATCCCTTGCCTTAAAATCTAAGTACTGCTGAGCCAGCCTCTCCCACTCTACGAACATACCTCGAGCAGAACATGTCAGAGAACTGCTCCCATGAAACTGCAACTCACTGCTTTGGGGTGTGTGAACTAGTAACAAACCTCCACCAGTCTTTCGCTCCAGACTGAAGATGGTTGAGAGCGCACTTGACCTTCTAGTCAGCTAGGCAAGAGCATGTAAAGAAACATCCTACAACATCTGATATCCACCTCATGGATATGATCAGATCATGAACTCCATCAAATAACAAGCGCTTCGTATTGTCGAAGTCCCGGTACTGAAAAGCCCTCGCATCGCCAATCTTCGCAGCAACAACGGATGTGGTGGCTACAACAGCAGCAGCCTCAGAAAGTGCAACATATCGATCGTCTAAGAACTCCATCATCACGGTCTTGATAGACCCAAAAAACTATGGTATTTGCTCCAGAACAATAGAAACAACCTCCTCACAAATAATCTCCGTAACCCGATCCTCAGTCAATCCTGGCCCATCCTAGCCACCTGTCCCGACTATTGACCCGGATCCTGTCTCGAATCTCATGGTAACCACCATACTGAAAATAAACCAGGGAGATATAAGATAAAACAAATATAATACCATAGGGACCAATTCCCAACATAACCCTAGGGGTTCTGACTTCCCTGCTATCCGTACGGGTCCCGTGCTTCTGGTAGTACGAGCCTATACTACCTTCCACACCTACCCGTATTTGTCTTAGAAGATCATCACAAAAACCCAAACAACACTTACTAGAATTTTCATACACCATATTATCACTTCCTAGAGAAAGGCTAGACATCCCTTGACTGGTCGGCTAACCCCACATAACTCATCCATGAAACTTCCACCAACCATGTAGCACTCGTGTATGGTAATCATACAGAACGTTGGATCCTATAGACAGTCAAATACTTAATTCTACCCTAAGCCCACAACCAAACAAGGAACAATAAATAAGGATATATCAAACATTCTCAGGCTATAAAGTCTTAATCATGTATAATTTTGATGGATACACTAGGCAACTACAGTAATGATGTCAATAACATATAAGGAAAGTCCTAGGCTATCAGAAATTATATAATCAATCAATTATATCATACCATTCCTGAAGATCCCTAGCCTATCACTAGCATATTGTTCTAGCATATTTCAATATCAAATAATAGTGTGGTAATTTGACGTCTACTTACTGGCTCCGACTGATTGTACACATCACATCCTCTCTTGATTATTTTGAAAATAAATTTTAAAACCTTTGTATTTCCTTAGTTTGAGACTCGACTCACACCAGTGATCCTCCAATTCACTCAAACCAAGGCTCTGATACCAACTTGTAACGACTCAAAAATCACAACCAATTTAAACCTTCTAAAAAAAATGTTTACAAAATCACTATTTCCAAAATTTTTACCCATATCAGAGCATCCTAAAATCATAAATCCATAAACATAGGATGTGTACGGTTACGTCTTCGTCTTCCCGCGATCATCAGAAGTACCTGAAACAAAAACTAAAAATTGTAAGCCAGAGCTTACTGAATTCCCTTAATGTACCACCATATAACACACATAACATAAACGAAGAAATGTGTTGGGTCCCATCAGTCATCATAATGGAATACCCCTTGCCTAAGTAGTCATCAGACTAGAATGCCAATACACATCGGTTTCACTCAGTCATCGGACTGGAATACCCTCATGCCCTCAGTATGAGTTTGGCATGCCAACCGGCCCTTAGCATGTATCTAGAATGCTCCCGAGCCCTTAGTATATGTTTGACATGCCAACCAGCCCTCATCTCATATCTAGAATGCTCCTGGTTTTTTGGCTACAACACAAAGCAGTACAACCTCAACCCAATGCATTATATCGATATATAACAGGTAACAAACATAAGCAACAGACAGATAATCATACAGATAGAAATCATAGGTAGTACTATAGATCTACCAGTCTATGCATATTAGCAACTAGCATATAATTATACAAATCTATCCCATACTCAACATATCAACATGTAGTAGGATATCAATCCAATGGGTTGGCCTTGGTGACTTTGACCCGTAAGTATAATGAGGAAAACTCACCTCATAGTTTGAACAATAGTTGATGAGGTCCCAACTCTAAATCATAGGTCTAACCATCACCTATTCATCCAATTACCCAAAATAACCCTTGGTCAAACTTGGTCAAACACCATTCAGAATAACCAAAATACCCCATGGTCAAACTTGGTCAAAGTCAAAGTCAAACTGATCAAAGTCAACTAAGTCAACCCAGCCGAGTCAACTCAAGGCGCATACGCAAGGCGTACTCCAAAAGTATGTGGGGCATACTCGAGCATTGACCATCGTCTGGGAGGTTGACAATGTACGTGTTGCGTACTTAGGTTACGCAGGGTGTATGCCCAATCTTCCCAAAAACACACTAAGAACTTAGTGCATTAAGCTCTTATGTCCAACTTCCACATCTAAGGCTAAAATTCCATAGAGAGTCATAAAGTTCCCGACTTTATGACTTTACAACATCTCAATGCATGAAGACCTTCTAAAGAAATCATGGAGAGAAACTAACCATCGAAACCACCATTTTATGACATAAGACCCCCTAAGGTTAGAAAGCACGACTTATTGGATCAAGAATATGCCATGCTTAAGAATCACCATCTTAGAACCAAAAAGTGTCTTAAAAGAACAAAAGTCTAGATCTATAAGATGGAGTGATAATGTTTCATGCTTTATACCTCATGGAGGTTGCAAACAAGGAGAAAACTTTAGATCCAAGATGCTTGCCAAGCTCCAAGCTCTCCACACCACACTCCTTTTCTTCAACCACACTTATAATCACTCCAAAGGCTCGAAAATGCTCTCTTTCTATTAGGTTTTTCTTGGGGTGGATTTCACAGAAGGAGGTTGAATAAGAATGAGATGTATGGCTATAACGAGGTTTGAATATAAGCCAAACCCTAAAAATTAGGGATTGCATGATCTTCACGTACGCCCAACGTACAAGGTGTACGCTCAATGTAATAAGGTGTACCCTAGTATGCTTAACATACACACGTACACTCAACGTACTCCCCAAAGTGCGAATTTACCAAAATACCACTGTGGCCCTTTTACACTCTTTCTTTTACTTAGGGACCAAAATGAAATATAATTCAATTATAGGGTCAAAATTAGAAATACCTTATCATTGGGATGTTACAAGTTAAACGGGTCTATTAGATTTATGGTTTAAATAATTCATCAAAAGGTATAATTGGAACTGAGGAGCTAAAGGGGTCACCAAAAGAAACTTGGAATGTCATATTATCTAGGTTTGGGGTACATACAGAGCACGGTTGAAAAATTAAGTGATTAAATTGTAACGCTCCAAAAATCAAGACTAAAAATTTTGATTTTTGTTTATTATTAAAACCATTATCCCAAGGCAATATTATCAAACCATATTGAATCAGAGTTTATCAATAAACATCCAAGTACATATGAGTCATATAAAATGTAGAATGGTGTGGTGTGTGCAATGCAGTAATCCCGAGCCCTTCCCTTTTGAACCAAAAATACCTAAAATGTAAACTGAAAAATGTAAGCACAAAGCTTAGTGAGTTCCCCAAAATACCACATAACATACATATCAAACATATAATGTACCCCGCTCGTCATCGGGTCCTGCTCGACATCGACCCCGCTTGGAACATATCTGTCAGTTATCAGTCCCCTCCTGAAATCAATCCCCGCTGATATACATACAAACACATAAACACATGAAAAATACCCAAAGATAAATAGCATACAATATAATCATCAAGCCCCCACCCGGTAAACATATCAGAAAACATACATACATAGTCATGTAGCTAACCATAATCCTAATCATATTAAACTGTGGGCCAACGATGGTGCCTTCGAGCTGCTAAACACAATGAGGAAACTCACCTCAGTCTATTGAATCTCTTGAATAAGATCTCGGTCTGCTGATCCAGAAATCCCCTGCTAACACCATCAAATAATATCCAATTAATAATTGGATCTCAATCCATAATCAAGAATGTAAAATTCTTGTCCAACATCCAGGGTAAAAGAACATTTTACCCTTTTCTTACTTGGCGCAAAACCGAGGCCTAACCGATTTGCTCAAAAGGCCCAAATTCCTAAATGGCATCCTAAGGCCCAATATGGCCCATTTTCCTAAATGGGCCCAAAAACCATCTTGGACCTAGTTCCAAGAAACCCTATAGTCTGTCCATGGCCCAAAATCAAAATTCCAATGGCCCAAGAAGCCCTAAACTCGTAGAAGCCAACCGATGGTCACACTGCTGAGTACGTTGGGCATACTCAGACTTAGGCTTGGTGTGCTCCTTCCGGGGCCAATACGTGCAACATATGAACTGGGTACCCCCCGCGACTCCGCATACAACCAATCCAAACCATTAAGCAATTAATCGGTTAATCTATCAAGCCACACTTTTCAGATATGATCCTAAATGGTGACATAAAACGTAAAGCTGACAACTTTACTTCCACGCATGTCTTAATAAGAACCAAAACTCAAAAAGAACCATAACAAGGAACCTAACACATCCATCGACCAAAATAACTCATAAAGCTTGCATTTTAATAGAGAAGGGACCCCAAAGGTGATAAGATCTAACATCCATAGCTTCTAGATTAGACCATAATCTCAAATATGGTTTTAAATACCCGAAAATGCACAAATAACACCCTAAGTTGGATCTAGCATAAAAAACCATCAATATGAGTGCTTTTTACCTCAAATGGCTTGCGAAGATGAAGATGACTCTAGATTTACAAGCTGAGGCCACTCCCAAGTAACCTCCAAGTGTTCTTCTTCTTCTACTTCACCAAAAACACCACCAAATCTCACATTCAAGGTCAAATCTCACATATGGCAATTTTGGTTTCGATCTTAGGGTATATAGAGGTAGAGGCTGTTCATTGGAAGGTTTAAGAGGGTCTTAAGTTGTTTAAATACGACAGAAATCATAAAAATTAGGGTTTAACACTGCATTATGTACGCCCTGCATACTCCCACGTATGCCCAACGTACGTGGGTGCAACCGCGATCCAACTTCTGGCTAGTACGCTAAACTAACTCATAGAGTACACCTCGCGTACTGAGCAAGGGACTAAAATGAGATTAATTTTCTACATAAAGGGGTTAAAGGCAACATACCAAAATGTTGTATGCTACATAATTTGAAAAAAAAATCAATTATAACTCCCATGAATTTGGATCGATGAGATTAAGGCCTTGAGGTAATATGTTCTTCCTTCTGTCTACCGTGTATGCATCATAAATCGGTTCTATGGGCTGGTTCATCGATCATAGGCAAAAAAGGGAAATCAAAGGAGATGGGATGAGGCAACATTGATCCAAGCATCTGTATCCTTCCTAGTCGCAACTTCTTTACATCGATCAATAAAAAAGAAATGGAAGCCAATCGTGAAAGGGGTTGGCGAGGGGTTATTTTTTTATTTTATGTTGGCTATCGACTTCACATAGGGATGGAAAATTGAAGCAGTAAAGTGAATCCTCCTTCTTGCTAAGTTCTTGATATTCTTCCTCATATGATTCTACATCAATTGCTAGAAATTAGACCGACAATATGAATCATTGGTTGTATATATTTGTTTGATTAATCTTTTTCATTCCATATTCAGTCCTTATGATTTCTTGTGAGTTCAATTATGATCGAAAATTGATGACTATCCATGCTTAATTATTGATTCTTCCTTCCCATATGTTCATACTGCAATTAGTTTGAAATTATTGCACTCTTGAAGTTGAATTGCTTTTCTTTGGTGTTGATGATCATGTCTTCTTTCACTTCAAGCCTTGAGGTATCTTTTCGGAAATTTTCTATAAAAATACTTGTTTTTAATTCCTATTAACACTCTCAAAGCAGCCTCTAAGTCCTTGATATGTGGTTAACAATGTATTTTTGACTAGTATAGATATTGTCAAATATCTAGCTTGAAGGTTCTCACAACTCTTGGTTGTATTAATATGTATTTTTTGTCTCCAAATCCATGAATTGAGGGGTCAAATAACCTCCTTGAATGTCACAAAAATCTTTCCTAGAGTTCACCCAAAATCCATTCAATATGTGTCTAGACATGGAGCTTAATGAGCTATTAAATGGTTAGTGTGGAGTTATGTGTTTGGTATGATTGTAACATGCTACTTTCAGTCATCTTTTAATTGAATCTTTCGTATTTTCATAAAACAATCAATTAATGTCTTAATACCTTCAGTCAAGCCTTTTATGAATAAAATTTAGTGGCTTTCATGATTTTTCTAAAGTGTCAAAGCATATGGTGATTTTTGGTAAAAGTTGGAAATCTACACAATAGTGTTGACCTGTCTTGTGAATCCTATAGAGGTCATTCTGTCTGAATTAGAGAAAATAACCAAAAGAACAAAGTTTTAGGAAATTGAGTATAGTTTGCAGAAAGTCCAGTATCAGTTCATTTAGATTTCTACACTATGTTTTATACTTAAAACACTAAATATGGGTCGGGCTGGGAAATTATAAAAATATATATAAAACTTAGTAAGAAAGTTGTATTTTTGAAAAACATATTAGATTTGTTAATTGCTTATTATGTGTGATTTTTAGAATAAGCCTTGAAAACCTTAATTAATTTCAAGACTTGGAGTAGAAGGAGAGTATCATCAAAATTAAAGATGAGTTCATAGTTTTAACTCGCTAAGGTAGATAACTGAAGCATGCAATCTGTAAATGGTAATTTGATTCACATTAGGATAGCCTTCACATTATTTTTCCTTGATGGTAATATGATATCTTTGATTCTACCGTATTCTTTGTACTAGTTCCATAATATGAGTTATATGCTATGATGCTTTCACATTAATGAATTTGATGCACATGACAAGCTAGCTTTTGAGAGTGAGTTGATAATTTTCTTAACTTTAGTGCATAACCAAAAACTACATCTCATAAGTAGATTATTGAAGCAAATTAGGGTTATGTTAGATTTGTTAATTCATATGATAATTGTTTGAAGATCCGCTGTTTGCATCTTGTGTATGGTTATGCCTTGGAATCAGTTAACATGGTGTTATACATGTTATGTGTTAGTTGTTGCATTATGATGTTTAATGAATTAGTAGTAATTTTCTATAATATGTTGGTAATATGATGAATTTTATTACTTGTTTTATTTCTCGTTAAGGTTGTATGAGTAAGATGTCTATGTTGTTGTGTGGTTGTTTTTGGAGGGTATAGTGGTGGTATAGGTAGAACATTGCAAGTCTAAACAGTTCCAAGAGCTTAAGTCATATCAGTTCTTAGTTGCACAATATTTTTAGTAATGGATTAGGTGTCTAAGATCATAACTATAATTGGTATATACTTGAATTCATAGTGGCATAGTGCTTTTGGGTTGCCTTCATACTAGCAACTAGACATGATGACCTATTGAGACAGAGAAAGAATTTATTATTGATTAATAAATTGAAATGAATGATTTATTAATGTATTATGGAAATAATATATTAATTTGAAATCATATTATTTAATTAATAGTTAATAAGAAATTAATTGCAATTAGTTTTAGGATTAATTGAATTAATTAAAAGTGCAGGGGATGTTTGGCAAATTACTGATAGTTGAAAGAAAGAAGTTCTAGAACCTACCTAAAGAGGATTGGAAGAAATATTATTGAAAGGCCCTTCAATTTTCTTCTAAGGGCTATTGGATGGAAGGTTGTGGGTTGCTTGGTCCTTAAGCTAAGGAATTAGGATTTCCTACTTCTAACCCTAGCTTTGGCTCTAACTCACCTCACTATATAAAAAGCCCTACCCTTGCTATTTTCGGCCACATGAAACCCTAAGAAGAGTAGCTAAAAATTGAAGCTCCCTCCTCTTCTCTCATATCTCATTCTCTTGCTAAGTGTGTTTGGGATTCATTAGAGGTGTTATAATTGTGACACTTGCTCTTAAGATTCAATATCTTCAAGGGTTTTTTTATTGTTATTACTACATAACAATCCAAGGTATGTATTATAACCCTCATCTTGTGATTATCGATTATTTACTAGAGATCTAGGGTTTATACATTCTTCTTTATATTGTATCAATTAGAGAAGACATAGATCTTATTAGGGTTGCATGCACACATAAGATGGTTTGTTATGCTCAAAACCCATCAGTGGTATCAGAGTCTGGTTTAGTTTTCTATTGAATTGATACTAATATGAACTTGAACAAGGAGGAGCAACATAATCATCATTTTGTTCCAACACCATGATGTGATGTGACAACCGAAATTTTTTTATGTTATAAGCTCAGTCAATCAACACAACTGAGTGTCAAAATCATTAAGTACAGAGTTCCAGCCTGGTTACAGGTCATTCTAAGGAGCTTTGAGCCTAATACACTTAAGGAATAAGTGTTAGAAAGTACCCTCTAGAACCAAAGTGTAGCAAATCGGGCCCTAACCCCATCTAAGTGAGTTCATGGCCACAAGACCATGAGTTTACGGTCGTAAACTCATGTGGTCGTAAACTCATGAGTATATATAGAGCATTGGGTCATTTCCTTTCATTTCTTCCTTTCTTGGCCGGATTTTCTTCCAAATCCTCTCAACTATCATCCAACCTTCTTCCTTAGATCTTCAAAAGAGTGAGTATTCTATCCCTGGATTAGTTAATACATCTTATTAACTATCTTCTTACATTGATTTCATCCATGAAAGTCATGTTTGTTTAGATACTCAAGAAACACCAAGAACACACACTAGTGTTCTTGTCCAAATCGACTAGTTCAAGCTCCTATATCGTAAGCACTCTTATCCTAACTTGTTGTACACTAGATTAAACATGTCTAGACCTTAGAAACATCAAGAAACAAAGGTTAGAGTAGAGCATTAGTAATCTATTATAGGTATTGTTTAGGAGAATGCTATTCATTACTTCTAGTATAGTGAAGCACACAAAGAGTCAGTCTAGTTCATGAGTCTATACTAACGCAATACGTTTACATAGATACGCTTACATGAATACGCTTACATAGATACGATATCAATATACGATAACAGAACAGAACATAGTCGGGTGCTATACCATGGAACGTTTTTAGGATCTAACTATACCAATGAATCACTTCTACATTGTGATAGTTATATTGGGTATACATGATCATAGTAATGTGGATGTTCGCGGCTTGTACTCATGCAGGGGTCGTGCGTAGTTCCTAGAATCTCTTGACATGGGAGCGTTTAGCATAGGATCTAGCCATCCCATTATGCCTTAACCATCAATTAAGGCAAAATAGTACTAAAAGTAGTCAATTATTGCAAATACTACAATACTTACACTATCAATACGACAATTACAGAAAGATATAAAATTCCAGTGCCAATGTTATTAATAGTCATACAGTCGGGTCTTGGTAGAAGGCTACTTTCAAAATAGTCGGGTCTTGGTAGAATGCTACTTTCAAAACAGTCGGGTCTTATAGAAGGCTACTTTCAAAACAGTCAGGTCTTGTAGAAGGCTACTTTCAAAACAGTCGGGTCTTGGTAGAAGGCTACTTTCAAAACAATCGAGTCTTGGTAGAAGGCTACTTTCAAAACAGTCAGGTCTTGGTAGAAGGCTACTTTTAAAAGTTAGGACCATAATGCTAATCTTATGATTCCTTAATGTATACATCATAGGATACATATATACCAATAGGTTCCGACAGCTAATAGGATGTGTGCTCTCCGCTTCATTTCCTGTTCTCGTTTGATTGTGGGCTTGGAACGGATTCACCCAATCTTTTATCTACCCGATTCTATATATATTTATGCTTACTATACATTAAGTCATCATAAGGGTACCAGGTATGGATCAGGTTATAGGACACAGAGTCAAACCACAGCTTTTCTAGTACAAAGCATACTTTTCAAAGTCAATACTTTTGGTATACAAAATTAGAAATTTCCCAGATAAAGGCTTAATCCATTATATTAAGCTAGTATACACTTAAAGACTTTAGGTGAGTAAATCTATAATACCTTAGTTATACACCATGTTTATATATAAAACTAATACCCAATAGATAGTTAAATGTGTGTTTTTCGACTTACTTCCTGTCCTCGTTGGGTTGTGGACTTAGGGCAGATTCACCCAATTAACTTTCTACCCGATATCAGATTATATATAGCAGTATAAACTAAGCTATTATAAAAGTAGTCACTATGGTAAATATTTTACTATAAGAAATATAGGTTTTCTTAGAAGAACTTTTCATTAGATATAAAGGAACCATTACAAATAACTCCATGAATAACAAGTGAATACACCAGGGTTATATATGACAACGATCTAACAACCAATGGAATGTGTGCTATCCGCCTTACTTTTTGTTCCCCGTTGGTTTGTGAGCGTAGGACAGATGCACACAATCGATTGTTTATTTACTCTGAGTATATATAACTTGTAGCCCACTTAGTACCCATAGAAAAGGCTTGTAGTGTCATTTTACTTAACTTTCATTCAAGTAAGAAATATATGATTTTCTAGAGGAACAGGCGAACTTTTCAAAACAGAACTTACAGCTTACATCACTTTTACATAAACATTTTCTACAACGCTTTACAGCTTACTCACATCACTAAAATCTTATGAACTCACCAGCTTAATTACTGATGAACTCTTTCAAATAACTTGTATTCTCAGGAGACTATTAGACAGGTGCTCGTGCTGGCGATTCAGAAGATGGAGCATTATAGCTTCAAGTCTTGTTTTGGTTATTTGTTTATGACTTCTATGTTTTGTGAACACACATCTTATAAACACTTTCTTTCTAAATGAAATGGTTGTTCATTACTTGCTTACCATATACATATCTCGTGATACTAAACATGACATCCTCCGCCCCCGAACGTTTCCGCCGTTCCGGTTTTGGGGTGTGACAGGTGGTGACATTCAATACGACATGGTACCTCATGATTTTGCTTTACCACAACATGGTAATTGTTTACCACGACGCGGTAGCCTGTCAGACCAATTGGGATGCCCGAAGGGATGGTAATAGGAGGTACTGATGTCGTGGCTGTGAAGGTTGTTACTGATGGTTGTTTCTTGTTCGCCCTTCGAAGCGACTTGCCCTTAGGTCTATTCCAAGACTTCCGTTTGTTACTATTGGTCTCAGGAATTAGGGTATCGTGTAGTTTGTTGTTCGTTGAGGTGCTTGATTGTTACTCAGGTTGGAATCGTTGTTAACAATCCCGCTAACATTTGCGTTGTTAGCGTTCATGTGGGTTTGAAAAGCTGACACGACAGCCGAGTCTGCAGCTTGAAAGGTAGTTGTATCAATATGAAGAGTTAGTGTTTGGTTGATGGGTTGATCGTTTCTCTTTGGCGACATGACTCTGTTACACAGAAAGAGAAATGAATTTTGTGAGCGAGAAAGGTTGATCCTAGACGTAGATTGATCGCTCATGTAAAGAATAGAAGTATGTTCTATAAGGTTCGACCTACATCCCTATGATGTAGTCCTAATACAGAATGGAAGTATGTTCACGAAGGTTTGACCTACATCCCTATGATGCAGTCCTAGCAAAGATCGGAAGTAAGTTTGTACAATGGTCTCAAGATGTTTGTCATTCTACCCGAGGTATCGTTGGTTGGTGAATAACATGATCAAACCATTAAAAGAGACTTGGAAATGTATCCGGGGTCACATTGCTATAGTCCAATGACTTGACTAGAGCATGTTTCAAATAGACTCTAATGAAAGTATGATAAGAGTTATTTGAATAAAGAATGACACAGAAGTTAGTCGATTGTCAATATGTTTGGTATTCATGACGTACAGGTTCGGGAAAATGACCTTGTAACAAGGTCTTACATCATATCCAGAGAAGATAGTTCTTGACAGCATAAAGACCTAACCAAAAGTACTTATAGTACAAGATAGTTTCATAGAAAATGCCATGTTGGGCATAGATAGAAACATGATTCCTTTCTAGCAAGGAATATAAAGTAACATATCTACTACTAGTGACGGTCATCCCACTGGTGAACTCTTAGTTCAGCCAGTTGGCGTTCCACATCAAGTAGGTGTCTTTCGTAGACTCTCTGGTGTACTCGAAGTTCTATGACTTCGGCTCGTGATTCAGCCAGTGCTTGCAGCAGGGTTTCACGGTCTCTCTCAGACCTCTCACGAGCATGTTGAAGGCGACTGGTGTGAAGCATATGCATTCCTCCATTTGTATCCACTTCTGCGATACGTTGTAGAGCCGTCCTGCCCTGAATATCGTTTCGGGAAACTCTTCGGATCAAAATTCATAGAACTCTGTCTGCTGAGCTCCCTTCACCTACGTTGTAGAAACTTTAGTCTCCATTGAACGACATAGGTTGATCTTGATCTTCGCTCCATGTTTCCAGACATTCCACCTATGGAGGCGTCAGGCCATGAAAAGCCGGACGAGGGTTAGGAATTGGAAATGAAGTTGCCTAGGGTAGATTCTCAACCTATGGTTCGGAGATAGTACCGTCAGAAAATTCTTCAGCATGTTGATCATTCAGAGGGATCGGATGATCATTATCTAGTTCTTCTCCAAACCATTCAGCAATAACCTCATTCGGAAGGAACAGGTTGCCGTGAGGATGGAATCCATCCATGTTATCTACGCGAGAATTGGGGTAAGAAAATAATTATTAGACGAACTATCTAGATAATTATTTAGGAAATCTTCATTAGTTACATCGCTATTTGTAAAGTGCATACCAGTTATATGTAATCAACACAGGATAGGCCTTCAAATAAGTGACCTCAACTCCAAATTCACAAGGAATAGGGGTAAAGCAAAAATTTCACCGATTCTAAGTCTATAACATCCTAGTTACATATAACTTTAGTGTATCCACTTAGCAACTATCAACTTGGTAATGAAGATCCCGCTTTAGTTCTCAAGTATAAAGTACTTAGTAACACAAAACACCCCTATGGTATTTTAGACTTAGGTTCTGTTATAATGTTCTCTTTGTGGTAATGTTGGTAAGTTTTTAAACTTGTTGCCATATCACAACCATTCTTGGGCATGTGCTAATCACTCCTTGGAACAATATAGTTGATCAGGCTATGCCACTCCCAATACTGACCATACATCCTCGAGCTTACCTGTGATATTCAATAATCGCAATACTTTTGTTGTTGTCATTGTGACACGGATTTTAGTATGAATGCAGGCACGTATACTTTGTAAAATATTTTATTATTTAAAATTATATACTCTTAGACAGAGTGTTTTAATCCCAATGTATTTATAGTTAGTATATCTTTTATGGATTGATATTCTTAATTTACTATAAACAGTGCCCTGATACCAATCTGTCACACCTCAAAACCAAGAACAGCGGAAACGTTCCGAGGTGGAGGACGTCATGTATAGTATCATAACAATGCAAAGTAGTAAACAAGAAACACCGTCATTCATTTCATTAAAAGTAAAGTTTTAATACATGTGTGTTCTTTCATAATGTACAACAATAAAATGAATAATCAAAATAAGATGAGTCTTGACTGTGCTCCGTCTTCTCAAGGCCTGGACATCGTACCTATCTAACTGGTGACCTAAGAATACAAGTTATTTTGAAAGCGAGTATCAGCCTAAAGCTGGTGAATTCATAAGTATTTAAGTGCCATTATCTTGTTTAGGAAAACTGTTATGAATGTCTTATAAATTTTTAAATGAAACAATTGATATAAGTCTGAAAACCCTAGAAAATCCCTTGTTTCCTACTAGTATGAAATGTAGTCTTCTACCAAGACCCGAATGTTTCGTTATGATAATGATAGTTTTTCCTTCTTTTTGACTATTAAAAACAGTACTTAGTCTAACTCATCGTTTATGTGAACGTATCACAAAATAAAGTAAAATAGGAAAAGAATATAACATGAGTGTTATTCTTTGGTACTAGGACTAACACAACAAAAGAATATGATAGTCTTCTACCAAGACCAAAATGTTTTGTAAGTAAAATGATGGTTTTCCTTTCTATTGACTGGTACTAAAAATACTTAGTCTAACTCCTCGTTTATGTGAATATATCACAAAATAAAGTAAATAGGAAAAAGTACTAATGTAAGTGTTATCCGGAGCTACTAGGGTTAAGACAACAAAAGAATATGATAGTCTTCTACCAAGACCATAATGTTTTGTAAGTAAAATGATTGTTTTTCCTTTCTATTGACTAGTACTAAAAATACTTAGTCAAACTCCTCATTTATGTGAATATATCACAAAAAAAAGTAAGTAGGAAAAAGTACTAATGTAAGTGTTATCCGGAGGTACTAGGCCTAACACGACATCGCGGTAAGCGAAATGAATAACCTAATGAACATCCAAAGATTGTCCAATTGTCCTCTGTAGCAGCAGCAGGGTGGAGGAAGGGTTAGTCCCGTAACTGACTCCTAATATAAGTTGTAACCGTAGGCATCCATAGATGTTCATCTCCCACTGGTGCTAATCAACTGGGATTCGGAATGGTTAGTCCCGTCTAGATATCCCGAGGTACTAGGGATAGGCCGGTCAATTCACATAGAAAGTACGAATAAACCTTCCTCATAATTTTAGGTACAAGTATCCAGGTAAGTGAATACAGGATAATGTATCTATGTAACAATAGTCATGTATGGTATTCATGTAAGCGTACTTAGATAAATGTATCTATGTAAACGTACTCATGTATCATGTAATCCTAGGTAAATGTACTCATGTATCATGTAAGCATATGTAAGTGTACTCATGTATCATGTAATGTACTGGTATGGACTCATGAATGAACTGACTCTTGTGTGATTCCTTGTAATAGGAATAATGTTTTGTTTCTTCTAACTATCCATATGATAATTAACTGAAAGGTAATTGGTTGTTCAAGTAAGTTTATACACCCTCTTTACACAAGAGTGTGGGAAATAGAATGAAGGATGAAAACTATAATCTCAAAACATTTATATGAACATAAGTGTATAAGTATAGTTTTTGTTCAAGAAGGTAAAAGTAATGGTTTTGTAAGATATCTAAGAGTTTTGAAACAATAATAATGAGTGACTTGATGTCATTTTAAATAAACGTTTCAAAAGTAATACATTTGATAACAAAGTATTTTTAAGATAGGAAACCATTTCATGCGTCACATTTTGTAGTATGTGAAATCTGTTGAATGAAAACACAGTTATAAAATACATAAGAGTGATTTAATAACATATTGTTTTCTACTTGTATTCCCCCCATTAAAGCATTTAAAATCATTTAAAACATTGATTAAGGGGTATGAACTCACCTGTAGATGGTGGTTTGGATGAACTGCACATTAACTTGGACTAGTAAGGGTGGAAAAGGGTAGCTTAATGTTTATCATAAGGTCAATGGGGCGTGTGTGATTAACCGACACATTGATGAAGGTGATAATTGACATTGAGAATACCAAGTACATTTACATGGTTATTCAGACCTTTTGTGTATGCTTGTTGTACATAACCCAATATCGGATAGACTATCAAACAATCGACTCTGCCCTAAGTCCACAACCAAACAAGGAACATGAACAAAGGCCAAGAAGATCATTATAAGTCTTTTCAATCCGGTTATGTACAATAAATCGATATTTAAACATGTCATTGAATTGTTCAATGAATCTCAAAGGATCTAGGAATTTCAAATCCAATTAAAACTTAATAAAAACATTTTGTTTTTCATGGTAGAAATTGGTAAATCATCATTTACCTACCTTCAAATATTTTACAAGTTGGATTACGGCATCCTTGTTCGAAATTGTAAAATATTGTGTTAGGTCCTAGCCTTAATATTTCATTTTGGGTGTTATATTAAGGACTCTTTATCTAATCTAAACTTTATCTTTCTTTCTTTTCAGATGTCTTCCAACACTGCCTCTGGCTCAAACCCTACCGGCTCCTTCTCTCTCATGTACCTTTGTGGGAGAGTAATCTATACGGAAAAGTCTGAAGATTTGCTGTGACTGCTATAACTTCTATTGAAATGATATTGTTTGTTCAGAATGGAAATTTCGGGTTGTCACAGATAGGTAATTTGAACATAAGACACATCATTAAACTTGTCCTCCGGAAAGAAAAAATTGACTCCATTTCATAATCTAGTGCACCTCCCCCCCTTATGTTTCTATCAAAAGATAAAAAATATATACTTGAAGATCTTTGCTAAAATGACCTGCACAACACTTATTTTTGGATTTTTAGATAAAAAGAAACATATAATGAATATAAGAGACAAAATTTAAGTAAACAAATAAAATCAACTGCAAATAGAAACTAACAAAATTAATAACTAAAAATAGTTTAAATAAAAAAACTAACTAATAGTTTGGAAAATAGGACTATATATATATATATATATATATATATATATATATATATATATATATATATATATATATATATATATATATATGTATGTATTATTTTTATTTTTATTTATTTATATTATATTTAAACTATAACTAGAAAAGTAAATATGCAACATAAAAGGTAAACGAGCGAAATAAATTGATGTAACGACCTAAAATTCATAAATAAAAATTTCATTTTTCAGTCCATCAATCAAAATAACACATGTCTCGAAAGTAGCCAAAATACAACTTATCACAAATATCAGAGTAACATAAATCATAAATTGCATAAATCAAGGGGGTGGGGCATGTTGTGCCATTAAGTTGGGCTCTTCCCTTTTGTACCTGAAGTACCTAAAACCAAATACATACCTATAAGCATAAAGATTTGTGAGCTTCTTCAAAATACCTCATACATAAATACATATAAATATAACAACACGTGGCTGTTTTTGGTCTGTAACAACCCTCAGGTCCGTATGAACCTTATGCAACAACAAATGATGTGTTAGGTCCATATCAAACCCCATATTCGTATCAACCCCAAGTCCTATGACTCCGTGTCCAAATTGGATCTATGCATATAAGATAAAATCACATAAACACTAATTACATAATGTTACACATCCTACACAAACAAAATAGTTGGCTGACCTTGGTGCCTTCTACCCACTAGTGTGGTAAGAAGACCCACCTCTAGATGAAGGTAACTGAATCTCTCACACACATGTTGTTTGTAAAATGATTCCACACACTATTGAAAACCCAAACACTGACCTAACTAAAATCGGGGTTTTTGTCCAATAACAATGGTCCAAATCATCCTTTATATTATTAATGGCAAAACACCATTTTTCCCTTCCCATTCCTAGCCTAGCTAAACATGTCCAAAAACCCTTAATGGCCCAAGGCCCAAAAACGACCCAATGGGTTTTCTTGGAGTATGTTCGACTTACTCCATAGTACGCCCTATGTACCATTGAGCCTTGGATGATTTATCGGGTCGAAACCCTCTACGCCTAACATATTAAGAATTACGCCCAACGTAATTCCTTGTCATCAAAACCCTTGAATGAGTTCTTAATTCATTAAGACTTAACGTCCAAACTTCAGATCAAACTCCAACAAATGTCTAAACTCATAAAATTTTAACCTTTATGCCTTTGCATGGCAAGAGGGAAGCTAAAAACCAAAACCCCAACTTAAAACATCATCTAGACTTCCATAACTCTTGCATAGATGAAGACCAAGGAACAAGCTTGAATTTTTATGACACTATACATCCTAAAATGCATGAAAGGACAGATTAAAAGCTCTAGGTATTCCATACTCACAAGGATCATGTTTTAGCACAAAGAGAGTACAAATCTAAGCTTAAACAATATCTAAAGGAATATACATCAAAGGTGGAGCTGTATACCTCTAGAAGATATAAAAGGATGAAAAATATCTGGACCAAAAGGCTTGAGAACAAAACCTCTTCTTGGATGGTCTTCCTTCACAATCAAGAATACCTAAAATCACTCAAAAGCTTCAAATCTTACTCTCAAAGGCTAGCGTTTTGATTTTCGGGTTTAGAGGGATAGAGGCTGGAAGTAAAGAAAGGTATAAGGTCATAATGTTCTTTAAATAGGGTCCAAAATCTAAAATTTAGGGTTTTCCCTCTGAAGCAGTTCACCTGGCATACCTATGCATATGCCCAACATTTGCAATGAAATCACGATCATCATTTAAACGTATTCGACCGACGTACCTTACTCGTACACCCAATGTAGGGACCAAATTCGCAAACTTTTAAGGAAATAAGCCATAATTGAAAGTTCCTAGGACACTAGTGTTACAAATCTCCCCCACTTGAATCAGACTGCTTTTTTGAAGTCCTCTTTTACAAATAGATTGGGGTAGTGCTCCCTCATCTCATCATCATGCTCCTATGTCCATTCCAAGCCTTTCCAACGCTAAAATTTGCACCTTCACAAGGTTCACCACTATGTTACGCAAAGCCTTAGCCTTCCTGTCCAGAATCACAATCAACTTCTCCACATAATTCAGGAGCTCATCGACCTAAATTTCATCAAGATAAACCACCACTGAATCAGCGACTACACACTTTCGTAATTACGAGACATGGAAAGTGTTGTGGATCTGACACAACTCATTAGGCACATGTAGCCTATATGCAACCCTTCCTACCCTGTAACGTCCCGTTTTTATAACCAAATTTTTTCATTTTTATTAGGGTAGAACTTTCCAATCTATTAATCCATTAAGAAGAAGCATTCATTCCAAGCTATATTTCTTAAAAATTAGAGTATCGTAGAAAACCCATAATCTTCAATGTTGCTGATGAGCGTGTACAGTCCAACCGCTCCTCTCTAGCCTAAGAGGGATTGTTGGACTACCACCTCAACCCAACCGCTCCTCCTGAGCCTCCGTGCCTTCAACTTACAGTAGACCCGCATAGGGTGTGTTGGCGTACAGCACAAAGTTGGACCACCTCAACCCACCACCACCAAATCTCGACATGTAAACAAACAAGGATCAATCAGGCACATAAAACTGGAAAGAAAAAATCATATAACTCACTCCAACCTACTAATCCTCTCACAAAACATAGTCCCACTACCAGCTAACCTGCATGAAATGTGTAACACTAAGTAGCGAGAGGTGAGATAGCCACCTGAGTGGATGATCCTACTCTAGACCCACAACCAAACAAGGAACATGCAAAAGAGCTTAGACCAAGAGTTCTTAGGCTATCCTACATAACCACATATAGTCCCTAGGGCACTCCACCAGATGAAAACCAATAAGTACAGATAACATACCGATCCAACAATATACTATAGCACAACAACATCCTACATACCAGGATACCGATCTAGTAGATCACTACAAGATAACAGTATACTCGACACTAGAATACATATATAACATATCACTACAACATAAAAACATAGTCAACACCAGAATACAGATCTAACAGATCACTAGATCATAACAACATACTCGACACTAGAATACAGATCTAACAGATCACAACAACATAACATCATACTCTGTAGAGTCTAAAAGTTTTAAAAAGTCGAAGTGTTTGTTTCTTTAATTTCGCATGTTAGTTACTTTACTAAGTCATCATTTTATGCGAAGTGTAATGCTCTAGACTTAGTATATTTTTTTTACACTCAGGTTTCCTATAAATAGGGATTGAGGTTAGAAGTAGAAAGAGCTTTTTGAACTCAAGTATTCTTTCTGCTTAAAACTTTGTAATCAGTTCTTTATCAATATAAGATCTGATTAATATTTACTCCCTGTGTTCATATTTTTTCATTCTAACAATCATGATTGCATTCTGAATCTCGATAACAATTCTCTTCAATTGGTATCAGAGCAGGATTTAAACTGCATTGATCTGATTTTCGTTTAAGAATCATTTGCTTTTTGAGTAGTAACTTTATTCAAAATTTTCCGCGCATTTTGGTTCTGGAAATCTCACTTGATCTTCAGATTTGAATCGATTTTGCATTTGAATTGTTTAGTCAAGTGATCGATTAGCAATCGGTGATCAATTCACAAATTCATCAAGTTTTTCAAGCTTTCTAACATTTCTCGTGTTCATCAATGGCGAACTTCAACATGAATACGATGACTTCTTTCTCTCACTTGCTTGGTTCTTCAACCAAAATTACGATGTTAATCCCTGAATACTATGATCAGTGGGCTGATAGAATGCAGGATTACTTAAATAGAATTGATGAAGAACTTTGGAATTGTATCAATGGAACAGTTCAAACTCCTGCAAATGTTCAATCAATTGGACAATCTGCCACTTCAACTGAAGTTGCTAAACAACAAAATTGCTTGAAGAAGAACGAAAAGAGATGCATGAGGGAACTAAGAGGGGCTCTACCTCCTGTGGTTTACAATTATATTTGTAGTTGTAAAATAGCAAAGGAAATTTGGATCAATCTGAAAGAGAAGTATCAACGTAGCGAAAAGACAAAGATCAACTCTGTTAAGTAATGTCTTGTTGAACTTAAGGAATTCAGACAAAAGGATGCTGAAACTCTCGAAAAATACTATGATCGTCTGATTGAGCTTGTTTTTCGCTGCAATAGGTATGGAATCATGAGGTCTCTCATGGAATTTAATCTAACATTTATCATGGGCCTTCGCAAGGAATGGCGAAGTGTGAGTATGATGATAAAGAATCAACAAAGTTTTGATACAACCAGCTTGAATGATCTCAACAACCAGCTGAAAACACACGAATATGAAGTTTCAAAAATGGTTGAAGAATCAAAACAAATCCTAGGAGGTCCTTTGGCTTTGATTTCAAAGATTTCAGAAGTTGATACTAATGAAACAGATGGTTCAGACAATGAAGGTCTCTTAATGAACTCTAATGATGAAGTTGTGGCATTCTACTCAAACAACAGAGTTAAGAAATTTTTCAAAAAGCCTTTCAATCCAAAAGGAAAGGAAAATGATGCGAAGAGTGGTGTCGCAAAAGCTGTAGGTGAGGAGAAGAAGAAATTGGAACAGATTGATGAAAAGCAAAAAGATGCGAATGATGTGAAGAAGCTAAAAGGTGATTCTGGAATCTATTGTCATTACTGCAATGGTACAAATCACTTCGCAGCTGACTGCAATGGTACAAATCACTTCGCAAATGATGTTTATTACGGCGCAGTACAAGATAAGTGAAAAGTTTGATAATGTTGATGAATACACTTATTTGAAGATAAGATTTCATGCTGTACTTGCGAAGGATCAAGAGGAGGTGTGGTATTTAATGAAGATCAAGAAAGTTTTAACAATTAAGAAGGATGTGATGTTCAAAGACATGCTTCAAAACTTTCGATATTTTGTGGTTCGAGCAGACAACAAGGCATTCGACTTCACCATTGCTGATTTTCCCTTAATGAATCTAAATGGTCTCAATCAAGTGGCATCTATTCTCAAAGACATGCAAGAAAACAAGCTAAAAGGACATGATACTGATGTGTTCAGATTTGGTTCCGCACATATCAAAATATTCATAGATAAATACTATGATTGTTTGGCGTTGACTGATGAAGAACTTGCAGTAGGTCTTGGAAGAAAAGTTACAGTTGCTTGAGAATCAACTTTACCTCAAAAAGAGTTAAGGAAGTATGCTGATGGAGAAATCTGCTTGAAACCTTTTGGAATGGTTTTCGCAGGTAAATATACGAAAGGGAAGCCCAAGAAATTTTTGTTGAAAGTCTCAGAGATTGAAAGATATACTTCTTCGCAATATACGAATTCCATTGTTCGTATGAATAAATGCAAGAAGAACAATGAAGGAGACAAGAAGGAGCTTAAGAAGATAATTACTTGGTATTTTGAAATTCGAAGAACAATTCACTAAGCTATTCAACATCGTACAAATTGATTAGTTTCGACTATTTACAAAGGGGGAGAATGTAGAGTCTAAAAGTTGTAAAAAGTCAAAGTGTTTGTTTCTTTAATTTCGCATGTTAGTTATTTTACTAAGTCATCATTTTATGCGAAGTGTATTACTCTAGACTTAGTATATTTTTTGTACACTCAGGTTTCCTATAAATAGGGACTGGGGTTAGAAGTAGAAAGAGCTTTTTGAACTCGAGTATTCTTTCTGCTTAAAACTTTGTAATCAATTCTTTATCAATATAAGATCTGATTAATATTTACTCTCTGTGTTCATATTTTTCATTCTAACAATCATGATTGCATTCAGAATCTCGATAACAATTCTCTTCATACTCGACACCAGAATACAGATCTAACAGATCACTATAGCATACCAGCATACTCGACACCAGAATACAAATCTAACAAATCACTACAACACCGTATCATACTAAATAGAAAACATCTAAGAAATGCTTTACTGTATGTAATCAGAGCTGAGATAGCCACCCGAATAGACGATCCTACCCTAGAACCAGAACCCAATAAGGAACATGTAAGAGATCCTTGATCAAGAGTCCTCGGTCTATCCTAGGTGACTATACATAGTCCCTATGACATCCTTCTATTAACAGATAACCAAAAACTAGTGGGCCAATAGTGGTGCCTTCGACCCACGGGACAATGAGGTGGAACTGACTTAAAATGATGAAAGCCGAGAATACCGCAATCCATTCCCTGCTACACTACTTGCTCCTGTGGATTTGGTAACATCAAATAACACATAAAATCTTAATCACCAATACAACCCTCAAGTTTGACCTAAAGTCAAACGAGGTCAAAATTTCACGGGGTTAGCAAAAGTCAAAGTCCAAGGTCAAACTGGTTAAAGATCCATAAGTCAACTGAGTCAACCCAGCCGAGTCAACCCAACGAGTGTACGCAGGGCGTACTCCTCCAAAGACCAACTTCAGGTTTGTTGACTGCGTACCTTGGGCGTACTCCTAGGTACACTGGGCGTAATTCCAGAGTTCGTTTTCTTCTCAAAGTGTTTAATATAACGACTTAATACGTCCAAATGCAGATCTACGGTCAAAATGACATTAGGAGCCATAAAGTTTCGAACTTTATGACCTTGCATGCTTAATAAGTGCTTAATCCATAAAAACCCAACATCTTAATGCCTTAAGACTCTCCATAACATGCATGGGACAAAACCAACCATTGGGACTCCATTATTATAACTTAAGACCTATACTAAGGTCTGAAATAGAACTTAATGTAGCAAGTGTTGGGTTTTAAGCATTCTAACACTTCCTAAGTGTACATGCAACCCTAAATACCTTGGATCTATGTTTTCTCTATTATACATGCAAATAAGAACTTCCAAGGTATTATCCTAATCTAGCATACATAACAATGACTATAGCAAGATAGAATACATACCTCTTTGGTGTAGAATGTCTTCATGAAGTTTGAGTGCCTAGTGCCCCAAGTGTGACACCTCAAATGGAATCACAATCATCAAAACACTTAGAATGACTTGAGAGAATTCTACACTCACCAAAATCGGCTAGCCCTTTCTTGAATACTACTAGTGGCCAATTTTTTCCTCAATAATAAGATGCTTATATAGTTACACAATTAGGGTAAACTCTTAATTGTCATGGCTTTCCATTTCCTTGGATCCATGGGTACAAATACACCATGGAGCATCCATGGACCATCCTATGGGTTTTAGCCCAACTTGATTATCCATGGAGCATTAGCCCACTATACAAGTATGGATGATTTACACTATCAACCCATATATTTAATTAGTCTTCTTTTGATCACTTAATTAATCCTAGATTAATTCTTGATCAATACTAATTAAATAATCTTATTATTCTTATTATTAATATACTAGAACTTATAATATATTAATAACCATAAGTGTCTTATTTCTCTCATTCAAGTGCATGATGGTATGCAACCCAAATGGACCATGCGGGTTGGGTCAAGTCTTACCAAATATAGTTATGGACTTAGACATTAATCCAACAGTCTCCCACTTGGATAAGTCTAAAACTATTATTGCGTATGACTTCAGGAACCAACCGGCAATCGTAGCTCTCAAAAGCTTCTGTCGAACTCTGACCTTGTAGATGAACTCTGACCTTTGTCAGTGACTTGTCCATTAGATAAGGGATCATATATTCCTCCATTCTAGATATCATATGGACTGAGACATGGATTATAATCATTCTCTCTGTCCATTTGTTGTTTCCCGATTTCCGATTTATGACAACTGACTAATTGAACAAATCAAATCAGTCCTGGCCCGGCCGAGCACTTCCATTTGTCATCATCAAATCATCGAGGGGCCCACAGATATCGCTTTTATCCCGAAGGTAAAAGGAACGGATAAACTTCGACTCATATGGCTTGTTCTACTACTTGTTGAATCATACACAAAGGCACGTTTTATAGCACCGAGTTACCAAATGCGTTTTCGTGCTATCAATGTACTATCAACTCATAGTAACAACTCATATCTCTAGGTTTGAAGAATATAAAATATTATCGTCTCATGATCACTCGTGATAAAATCCATGAAGTGATTCCAATGAGCGCGGGTTGAATCCAATACTCAGAACTTATGAGCACTCATGATTGTTGTAGCCTTGTCCAACACCTTAGACCTCTACAACCCATCATGACAGTCTTAATTCATATCTACTTCCAACATATGACCGACTGTGGATAGTTTGAATAACTTAGTCATTCCGAAAGAATAACCCAGTTTATTCGGGAAGTCAAAACATGCAAAGTGAAACACAATAATAATTGAATCCAATATGGTATCAACTCTTTGAACATAAATAAACACCTTTTATTTATCACCATATGATTACACATTATTCATTGTATACTGTTTCAGCTATCAACTTTATTCTTGAATTTAAAACAATAGTTGTCCCATGCTCCAAGCATGTACACTATGTTTTTTTCAAAACACTAGTCATGCCACACACTAAGTATGCATACTATGTTTGTCTATGATCTTTACTTTGTGAACTAGATCCATTGAACATAACTTCAATGATTCTCTTTTCACACTCCCAAATCCTTACTGCAAATGCAAGAATTCCAAATTCATGCCATTTACTGGAATCTGTCAGATTCTAAACTTATATGCATTGATCCTCTTGTAATGATTATGCACAAAGTCATAAAGACTTGACAACAAACATTACAGATCATTCCAAAGGAGATCAACTCCTTGGAACCATCCTTCTTGCATTAAGTTTCCTTAATCTTACACATAGTGAAAATTCTAACTTTGAAACATTTCCAGATTCCATTTTGACTATCACTTCTGAACAAGAGTTGCCTCCTTACAGATTATGTCAATATGGTCCTTCCAGAATTATCACTATACTTCCAACTGTCCTTGAGCAACCAATCTTTGGTAAACCTTAGATTGTCCTCAACAATTGTTTAATCCTTTTAGTCATATCAAGTTCTAAACCTTTTCCCTTCTTAATGCCCCAGGCATTTGGAAAATTTTAGAATGGATGATTATAGCACATGTAATCGATCCTATATCCGAAGCATATGGGACACGATTCATGATGTCTTACATAAAGACTAAACCAGTCTTTTGCTATAATATTTCCATTTCAATTTGCCAAGTTCTCATAATTCAGATTATGAAAAGGGATGCCGTAATCATAATCGAATTTTAGAACGCAAATAATGGACCCATATACAGAATTTCCTTATGTTGAGCCATTCCAACATGAAATTCATATATATCCTTGACTAAATGATTAAAACCTCAGATCTAAATCTTATAGATTTGATATGAAGTATAATTTCCTCTCCCTTAATTATAGCAAAACAACTTTTTCCCAATTAAAATTTTTGTTTTCTATAATTAACATTGCTAACTTGCAATACTTATCATAATTATCATGCTCCCACTAACATGATGATTATTAGCATAACACTTATGCTCCCACTAGCTTTGACATGTACTCAGAAATCAGCTGACTTTCTTACCAAAGTTCAGATTTCTGATACTAGATTGTTTTGATAAGTCTTTATCAAAATCATACACCTTCCCTTAGATAGCACACTTGTGTATCTAAACAATTATGAAGAGGGATGCCGTAATCATAATGTTTAGACCTTTTTGCCACTTCTCACAAGTCCAGGTTAGTGTGTCGGTTAACCACACGCGCTCCACTAACGACTTTGAGAATGCAAATATCACAATTGCTATCTAGATAAAATCTACTTAGTGAAAGTGTTTCCTCACCATCATTTTCATGAATCGGAGAGAAACCTTATGACACTTAGATTTATATGGTGTATGAGTTCCTACCCATATGAATTTGTCAAACCATAATCACAAGACAAAGATAATGACAAATCCAAAACCATATGGATTGAACTCAATCTTAACTTCTTGCCACCTGGCAGCTCAAGGGCCTGCCATTGCTTCCAAGTTGTTATGCAACAAACTGAGAACTCTAAGAACTCATATGCAAAGCCAACTTTAACTGGAATGGGCACAGATATGTCAACACGATAGGTTATAAACCTCAAGTCGTGTGCTAGCGAAGAACTTCAGGTTTTATTCTTGATTATTTCTTGAGACTTTCAAGACCTTTAAGACTCCCACTGTCCTCTTGACATATAAGACTCCCTTGTCAAACATCCAAGAGATAGTGCGGATTCTAATCAAGAAAAACACTTTACCCAATTGGCCTAAGTTGGTCTTTGTTTTATCCAAAACATCACAACTTACCAATTTCAAATGTACAAGAGTAGAAAAACTTTTACTCTTACATTTGACAAGTGTTTTAACCTTCTTTTGAGACATGTCACTCAAATTACAATCTTGGAGTATGACTCTAAGACTTGTATTGGAACAAAGTATGACTCATCTTCTTGATTTAACCACTTCAACAATTCAAGATCCCTCTTCTTAGTCATAAGAATGCACTAAGATTTCCTTAGAGAACTAATTGTGCTATGGTTTCTTAATCATTAAGATGATCACAAAAACTGATACTAAAGTACTCTCCCATCTTTTCAGATTTGAGAAACTTTTATCCTTCTGCCTAAATTGATTCTTCTTATTCGCTCTGCCTTACATTGGAACCTTTTCCAATGTCTCAGAGTTACACTTAAGCTTGTAAGTATAATCATATTTACTGAACTTAAGTAAATCATGACGAATAGTCTTATCAAACTTTTTGTGGTGGACTTGACCAGTGCACAAGAATATGTACTCGATCCCTTAGTCCTTTACTTGATTCACACATCCATGTGAACAAGTAATTAGTCTTAATTTTCCAAAACTTGAAATTTCTCATTCATCATGCTATACAACTTGCATGATTCCAAGTTCCGGTCCAATTGAACCTTGGATGATGAGAATCTTTCCTTATTTGGTAAATTTAGACATTACCACAAATGAAAGAATCAATTTCATATTTCCACTCTTGCTCTTAACGGAATTATATAAGCAACAATTTTTCCTCAAATGCCATCGTAAGGATATTTTAAAATAAATAAAATCAAAAAATTCTCTTTTATTTTAAAACTTTGCGGAAAAAACTTATCCTTACAATCCATATGAGAACTTGTTGTTATCTATTCCTAGGCAATATCTCATAACTCCTAAGAAGTAGCTCAAGAATCCGATTTTTCAAACTATGCGATAGAAATCCATCTACGCGATCAGATTCAGCATATTCTTTCTTTAAGTTTCTTCACTTTTTTTCCTTTGATTCTTAAAAGATCTCCATGTGACCCAGTCACATCATGTATCAAGAATCTCAGAATAGAAACTTAACAGAGTTAGATAGTGGAATTTACCTGAAGTAGAGTCAAACTTATTGACTTTAACATCCTTAGGTAAATTTGGCAGCTTCGCAACCAATGCCCTTTCTTTGGCAATACAAACATATGGACCCTTTGATAATGGTACACAGGACTATCACAGACTTAGCTTTTCTCTTTACCATTTGGTCAACCGAGTTGACTATAGCCGATCCCTTTCCATTGGGTAGAGAATGCTTTACTGGATATCCAATGTCATCATTGTCAATGTCCATAAAGTTTTAGGAAGTTGATCTTAACAAATAGATAAGATCATTAAGGGTCTTGTCATAGTCTTTTTCATAGGTGTTCCAAAAGAACTCACTATGTGACTTAGAAAGTAGTTGAACCACCAACTTTCTCAAGACTTTGACACCCAATTCTCCCGGCTTGTCAATATGTGACTACATCTCCAAGATGTGACCACACCTAGACCTTGCCTTGCCTAATAGGGCCTGAGTGACCTTAAACTTTTCAAGAACTTGTGGGTTAGGGAGAATAATTTGAAGAGGTGAAGAAGTATGATATCCATGGGACATCATCTTCATTAGGAAACCTTGTTTCAAGAGATTTGGGAAGATCATAGGTGTCTAAACCAGACATCTTTTGGGAGATATTCAAGATAGTTGATTTAAAGTCCTTAATATGACACCCAATATGAAATATTAAGGCTAGGACCCAACAAACTATTTTATAACTTAGAAGAGGTATGCCGTAATCCAAGCTATAAAATATTTGAAGGTAGGTGAATGACGATTCACCAATTTCCACCAAGATAAACGAAATGTATTATTAGGTTTTAATTGGTTTTGAAACTCCTAGATCTTTGAGATTCATTGAACTTTTCAAAGGCATGTTTCAATCTCGAGTGTGCCCTTCAGGTTTTGTGACTGGGATGCCGAGGATCACAAAACAAGGTGTGAAGTAACCATGCAAATCACTTGGTACCCTTAATAAATTACCCCTCAATCGATGTGCCGGTTAACCACACACGCTCCATCGATACTATGATAAATATTAAGTCACCCTTTACCTACCTTGTTAAGTCCAAGTTAGTGTGCCGGTTAACCACACACGCTCCACTAACGACTTAGACAAAGTGTAAAGTGTAATTTCATGGATTAGCACCTTATTCACATTTTTCCTAAGTAACTAAGATTGGGTATTATTAAGAGTTTAGTTACTTAGTATTATCATTAATACTTTTAATGAAGGGAGAATTCTAGTCCTGTCAAACCCGTTCGGCTAACGACCCTCCACCAGTCAAGCAAGCGGTGGGTGAGAGTGGACACCCATTAAGTTGCCATTTTATAGGCAACAACCTTATACCCACCTTATAGACCGGCTTCGTGAATGAGGCGTACTAGCGGTAAGACTGACTTTACTCTTATACATATATATATTATTAACTTATAATATTATAAAGTATAAGGGTTGAATTTTAACTTTTAAAATTCTAAGGGCTAACTTGGAATTAAAGTATTCATAAGTGAAAACTTTACAAATTCCAAAACTTGAGGGCAAGTTTTGAAACTATTCAAAACTAATTAATTCCATAACTTATGTGTTTAAAGTAGTTTTAATCCAAAAACTCTTCAAGTTCCATAACTTGAGGACAAGTTATGGAAGACTTTAAACTAATAAAAGAATTAACTTTTCTTTATTTTATAACTTATGGAATTAATTAAGGTTACACTTTTTTTTTTATTTTTTTTTATTTTATTTTATTAAATGAAGAGACTCTTGGTCCTCCATAACTTGAGGACAAGTTATGGAGTCATAAAGCCATTTAATTAGAACTAGACTCTTCATTTTTGTAACCTTTGCCAACTTTTATGAGTTTTAAGATTCATAAATGTGACTTATAAGTTACATAAACACATTTTATGAACTTCTTTTAGATTAATTTGGATTAAAACCAACTATCACATAATTTTATTCATTAATCTAAATTCACTCATAAAATAAGGTAACACAAAAAACTTTTGGTGATCCATAACTTATTCTTAAGTTATAGAATCCTTTAAAACATTAACACCAAATTTTTTGTAACTCCATAAAACTTTGAATCAATTTTTTTTAAAAACCTTTTCATATCCATAACTTATGGAGGTTTCAAAAAAAAATAAAACTCTTTAGATCAAACTTTTAAAACTAATAAAATAATCATATTATTTTATCTTTTATTAAATTTGACCTAATTCAACTCATAAAGCACATTATTCAAATTTTACAAATAATTAGTTTTTCACAAGAACAAGTAATTATCTTAAAATTTGACAAACTTCATGTTTTTTTTTTCAACTTTGAAAATAAAATATTTGCATCAATATAACAGAAAACAACCAGTCTCTGATACCACTGTTGGGTTTTGAGCATTCTAACACTTCCTAAGTGTACATGCAACCCTAAATACCTTGGATCTATGTTTTCTCTATTATACATGCAAATAAGAACTTCCAAGGTATTATCCTAATCTAGCATACATAACAATGACTATAGCAAGATAGAATACATACCTCTTTGGTGTAGAATGTCTTCATGAAGTTTGAGTGCCTAGTGCCCCAAGTGTGACACCTCAAATGGAATCACAATCATCAAAACACTTAGAATGACTTGAGAGAATTCTACACTCACCAAAATCGGCTAGCCCTTTCTTGAATACTACTAGTGGCCAATTTTTTCCTCAATAATAAGATGCTTATATAGTTACACAATTAGGGTAAACTCTTAATTGTCATGGCTTTCCATTTCCTTGGATCCATGGGTACAAATACACCATGGAGCATCCATGGACCATCCTATGGGTTTTAGCCCAACTTGATTATCCATGGAGCATTAGCCCACTATACAAGTATGGATGATTTACACTATCAACCCATATATTTAATTAGTCTTCTTTTGATCACTTAATTAATCCTAGATTAATTCTTGATCAATACTAATTAAATAATCTTATTATTCTTATTATTAATATACTAGAACTTATAATATATTAATAACCATAAGTGTCTTATTTCTCTCATTCAAGTGCATGATGGTATGCAACCCAAATTGACCATGCCGGGTCGGGTCAAGTCTTACCAAATATAGTTATGGACTTAGACATTAATCCAACAGCAAGAACATGCCAAGCTCACGATCTAACATTTTTCGACCCAAAAAGCATCATTAAAACACCAATTTCTACATCTATATGTTGGAGGGGTAAAGTTAGAAGCTTTATACCTTCAAAAGGTTGCAAATGAGGTAGAAATTCCAGGACCAAAGTGCTTTACTCCTCCAAGATGAGCTCTACTTCCTTCCCTCTTCTTCAAGGCACAAAACACACACTCTCTTAAGCATCGAATGGATTCATAAGGTGAATTAGGGTTGCAAAACGCTCTAAGAGGATGGGGCTGATGAAGTGAGGGGAAGTGGCTATAATGAGGTTTAAATATGAGCTACACCCTAAAACATTAGGGTTTCCATATTTAGCAAGCACGCCCAACGTAAGAGATGTACGACCAACGTACTAGGGATCGTACATGCGTATGCATGACGTAGTCCCCCAAGGCCAAATATAGGAAAATGCCACCAGGGCCTCTTTTGCACTTTTTCTTGAACTTAGGAATATAAATGGCTTATATGGTTAAAATTAGAAGTATCTCATCATCGGGATGTTACAATTCTCCCCCAGTTGACTTAGACTTCATCCTCGAAGTCTGCGAAAACGAAGACTCGGGATAAAGCTCCCTGAACTATTCATTGGCACCCCAGATAGAAAAATCGTTGGCTACGACAAGCTCCTGAACATTCACTTCCTGCTATGAGACCCCTGACCAATCACTTATGGCGAACCCTCCTTTCGAGAACAAGGCAGATCCCTAATACGAGCCTCATAAAGAAAATCACTGAAACAATTATGTATCCTGCCAGCATATTCTACAACTTACTACTTAGTGAATCGAACTTCTTGTGAGAACTATGGTGCGGGGGAATCTTGAAACTACAAACATTGAGTCGATTCCATCAATTTGTTTCCCGAGTCCCGAAACCCATCAGATCTAGACTTCAGAATCAAATTCTCCAAGATTGATACCTCCATCAAACCTTAATCGTTCACTTATCCATATTAACTGGATCACAAGTCTCTCTAATTCCAACAATGATCCGACTCCCATGAACCCCTGATACGATGAAATAATCAATCTTGGTCATCTCCGACCTGCCAATCAACCACCACGTAGATATCTTAAACTAAAAAATTTGTAGGGATTACAACAAATGACAACGTTCTTCATGCAAACCAAAAAGAAATCAGCAAGAGTGTGTAAGCCTTGAGCTTGGAGAAATCCAACTGGGAACCGAACCTTCCACGTGGTCTTCCTACTACTAGGTCCCATTCTCCCCCACTTGAACTAAGATAAAACATGACAACTTGATCCCAACTATCGGTTCCAAATGCACGGAGAATCCAAACCCAAACGACATTCAAAAACCCAATACACACACAATCTAATCACCAAGACAATTTATTCATTCATACAAGCAATTTAATTAACCAAGACCAACCAAGGTACTTCCATTTAATCGATCATTTGAGATTACAAATGAACTTTAAAACAAAAGCAGAAATTGCAGATGAATACCAATACTACCCCAAATGCTAAAAAGGAAAAACTACCAACCTCAGCTCTCAGTCTCTGGTACTCTGGCCGTCCCATGATGACCGTCGGGCAGCTGTCAAGCTAAGTGTGTAGGGTTATTAGGTGCAATGGAAATAGAGTCGCGCACACTACCTGCAATCTCTGCCTAAATAGCCCTCCTCGCCACATTTACGACACACAAGAGATCTGTTACTGCTACAAAATGAGCGCGGACTCTAGTAGGTGGGCTTAGACCACTTCGTTGTCGGCTGCGACTGCAACGGGGCCTGACTCTACTCCCTCCCCTAAAGCTCCGTCTTAATATCCGACCGCCTAGGGGCCTCTTGCAAGTCCACTAGTGAACCACAATGTAGAGTACACAAAAATTTCTGAATATCTGACGTGAGCTTGCATAAATATCGATTCATATGAGCTTGCTTAGAAGCACAAAACTCAGGGAAAAACATAGCTCTCTCTGTGAATTTCTTGGCGATCTCCGTCACTGACTCAGATCTCTACCTCTGATTGAAAAACTCATGGGTCAGCATTTCTCGCTCCGCCAATGGAACATATCTCGAGCGGAACATCCCATAACTGCTCCCTTGACATTGTAGCTCGTTGCTCCAAGGTGTATGAACTAGTGACCAGCCTCCATCAATCCTTTGCTCCTGATCCAAGAAGGTTTGGAGCTGACTTGACCTTCTGGTCAGTTGCGCAAGAGCTGGTAAAGAAATACGCCTCCACATCTGACAGCAACCTCATGGAAATGGTTGGATCCTGCACTCTGACAAACACTGGGGGCTTAGTATAGCTGAAGTCCTGGTATTGGAAAGCTCTTTCTCCTCAAACCTTAACAACAACAACAACAACCACGGTAGCTGGAACAACAACAACAACCTTAGAAGGGGTAGCATATCAGTCATCGAAGTACTCCACCATTGCAGCCTTGACAGGCCCAACCAACTATGGTATCTACTCCTAGATAAAAGAAATAGCTTCCTCACAAATGATCTCCCTGACCTGTTCTTTAGTCAATCGTAATCCATCCTATCCACCTGCACCGACTCCTGATCCTGAACCTCCAAAAGCTGCCAAGAAAGGATCAGACATCACAGTACAAAGCACTACACACTAGGCCCAATCCTATCAGTCACTTAGAAACCTCGAAATTCCTCCTAAATCTCATACGAATACTATGCTTTCAGTAGTACGGGCCCACACTACCTTCAATATTTATCCGTAGTCGATTTAGAATTCCCCCCAAGGTCGTAAGTAACTGCACTAGACCACTTCTAGACATGCTAATACCACTTCCGCAATGAGCTACAACTGACTTCCTAGGTACTCTTCATAGGATCACCCACGCTCTCATACCACCGGTAGCTTTTGTGTATGCTTGTTGTACATAACCCAATATCGGATAGACTATCAAACAATCGACTCTGCCCTAAGTCCACAACCAAACAAGGAACATGAACAAAGGCCAAGAAGATCATTATAAGTCTTTTCAATCCGGTTATGTACAATAAATCAAAATACACACAACAATCTCAAATCAACTAATATAAATCAAACAAGCAACTACATATATCATAAGGCATCACATAATTCACACATTTCTAGCCAACAATTGATAAAAGGATTTTATCTACGAGCATGCTTTTCTAACAATTCACATATCAGCAAAATCAAAACTCAGCAAGCAAAACCAATATAGGTATTTTGGGAGACACTCTCTTGTTCAGGATATGGCTGATTGTACACATCGCATACTCCAGAAAAAATCAAAGTTGAGCCAAGACCCACGTTCCCGATCCCACGACAACAATCAAATAAGAAAATGACAAGAGACCAAGCCCATGTCCTTACGCCAACCATTTTATTACAAATTATATCTTTCAAAAACATTTTACAAAAATTCTTGGATCCTAGTTTAAGATTGGATTCACATGAGTGTTCCTTAAATTCACTCAAACCAGGGCTCTAATACTAACTTAATAACGTCCCATTTTTATAACCAAAATTTTTCATTTTTATTAAGGTAGAACTTTCCAGTTTATTAATCTATTATTTAAAGAAACCATTCACTCCAAATTACCTTTATTGAAAATTAGAGTATCATAGAAACCGCATAATCTTCAATGTTGTTGACGAGTGTACAATCCAGCCTTCGCCTTCGCGCAATAACCGATGACACCTTAAACTATAAACAACTGGGTAAGCATAAAACTTAGTAACCTTCCACCAAAATTCCCCATACGATAAATATACAAACATGTAGAATTGTCGCTCTTCGACCTTTATTCTAACCAGACTGGAATAAAAGGGTTTATTAGCCTAACGCCTGAACCCAACCGCTCCTCCCGAGTCTACTAGGGTTTGTTGGCCTACCACCTCAACCCAAACCCTTATCCCGAGTCTCCGTGCCTTCAGCTTAACACTAGCCTACATATGGTATGTTGGCCTACATCACAAAGCAAGAACGACAAAACCTACCACCACCACATCTCGTCATGTACAAACAAGGATCAAGTAGGCAGAAAAACCACGAAAACAACAATCATACAACTTACTCCTGCCTACTAATCCTCTCACAACAAAGATTCCCACTACTAGCTAACCTCCAAGAAATGTGTAACCATAAGTACCCAGAGGTGAGCTAGCCACCAAAATTGATGATCCAACTCTAGATCCACAACTAAATAAGGAACATGCAAGAGAGCTTAGACAAACAGTTCTCAGGCTATCCTACATAACCACAGACAGTCCCCCGGCAACCCCACCAGATGAAAACCAGTAAGTACAGATAACATACCGATCCAAAAATGCACTATAGCATAGCAACATCCTACATACCAGGATACCGATCTAATATATCACTACAACATAACATCATACTCTACACAAAAATATAGTTCTAAAAGATCACTACAACATAACAACATACTCGACACCAGAATATAGATCTAACTGATCACGACATCATAACAACATACTCGACACCAGAAAATAGATCTAATGGATCAATACAACATAACAATATACTCGACCTCGGAATATAGATTTAACAGATCACTACAACAACATTTCATACTAAATAGTAACAATCTAAGAAATGCCTGAGTGTATATAACTAGAGGCGAGATAGCCAGTCGTACATATGATCTTACCCTAGAACCACAACCAAACAAGAAACAAGGAAGAGAGCCTAGGCCAAGAGTCATTAGTCTATCCTACGTGACAGGCAGAACTCACCTAAAATGATGAAACCCGAGAATACGAAGATTTGTTCACTACTAAACTGCTTGCTCCTACTGATCTACTAACATCAAATACCACATATAATCTTTATTACCAATCTAATCCTCAATTTTGACCTAAATTCAAACTTGGTCAAAACACAATGGGGTGAACAAAAGTCAAAGTCTAAGGTCAAACTGGTCATAGATCCATTAGTCAACTGATTCAACCTAGCCGAGTCAACCCAAAGAGTGTATGTATGGCTTACTCTATAGTTACGAGGGGGTACTCCTCTAAAGACCAACATCAAGGTTGTTGTTTGCGTACACTGGGCGTACACCTAGGTACACGGGGTGTAATTCTAGACTTTGTTTTCTTTTCATTAAGTGCTTAATTTAACGACTTAATACGTCAAAATGCAGATCCAATGTCAAAATGTCGTTAGGAGTCAAAAAGTTTCCAAGTTTTTGACCTTGCATGCTCAATAATTACTTAATCCATAAAAACCCAATATTTTAATGCCTTGTGCGTCTAAGCTCTAATCATCTTTTGCAATTTCCAGGAGCTATAAAGCGTATAACTTGATGACTCTAGGTGTTAGATTTAGCCTAGGGCTTGTTTTGTTTTGTTTTGTTTTGTTTTGTTTTTACGGTCCCTTGGGTAATCCTTGTGAGTATGAACTACTCCAGTAGCTTAGAATGTTACTTCTTAGCATTTGTGAGGTTGTGGGTGCATAAAAATGTCATCTTGATGGGTTTTGATGAATAATGCTAAAGTTGGTGTTCATATTATGGACTTAGGGGTCGTTTGATAGTTACTAACTATGTTCAGGTGGATTAGGTGAAAAGTTGGATGGGTTAGAAGTTCTGACCGAGTTAACTTCCTACTAAAACTTGCTATTTGATTTTGCATCTAACTGACTGTCCAAAATGACTATATTACCCTCAAACAACAATTGTTTTTTTTATAAAACCATTCTAGTTACATCAAAAACATAAAGAAATTAAAGATTTATAACTTTTGTTTGGAAAAAAACCACTTAAACAACATTTTTAATTAAAACATTCCACCATCCTTGTTTCTCCAAAGGTTAAACATATCTTTTAAAACATAACAAACCATTCATCTTTTTTCATGTGGAAATAGCAAGTATATATTTTTTTGAGAAATTCATAGCATATAAAACTCATCTTCTCTGTTTCTGTATTCCATTTTTACACAAATATACACACATTGTTCGCATAAACACAAACATATAGCCTAAAATTCAATGGAATTCTTCTTTATTATCACCAATCTAAGCTGGAACTTTCACCTGTTATCCAACAATCAGCGAAGAACAAAAATCAAGAAAACAAAACGAAACACATAATGGTTAAACAAAAATAAAGAAACAAACAAACAAACACAAACATACCAGAAATGTAAACGAAAATAGATACCATCCATAAACAAAGACAAGCATCTGAACAACCGATTTGGAAATCGAGTATGAATCAAAATCGTTTTGAAGTGATAGAGAGGAGACGAGATAAAAAATAACAAGGACGGGGGGCGATGTAGTAACAAAAGAAAAAGAAGAAGAAGAAGAAGAAGAAGAAGAAGAACAGTAAAAATAGAGAAAAAAAAAAGCAAATAACATCACATTAAGCACAAATCGAGCAAAGCAAGAGTACATCAACAACAAAAGGAACAAAAGAAGGACAATGAAGTATGAAACCACAGAAAAAAAAATTGAAATTTTCCGCAATAACCGAGCAAGAAAGAATGAGAAAAATGCAATGGAAACTAACCTGGTCAGCGGGTGCGTCGTCTCCAGTTGAGTGGTCGGAGGAAGAAAGTAGTAGGCGAGTAGTAGATCAGATGGGGGTTGGGAGGAATGATGTTGCTGCCTTTTTTTGTTGAGGTTATCTCAAAGCTAAGGGAAAAATTGGAAATGGCAACGCAACTCACGTTTTTGTCCCACTCCATCAATTGAAAGTGAAGGACCGAATCAACCCTTTTTCTTGGACTGAGTCCCCAGCATGGACCGAGTCCTTGGTTTTAAAATGAAATCAAACATGCTAATTAATATTTTTCGGACCGAGTCCTCTATTGGACCCAGTTAGATGCAATATGAAACGACGCTTTAGGTGGTTAAATACAGGTTTTGGGTCACACTAAGACATGCAAGGGGGTAAAGTTGGCAACTTTACGGATTAAGACCTTATCTAGAGGTTAAATCTGAGTTTGAATGTTTTGGTCTAAAGCATTAAGTGCTTAATATAGGAAATGGACACTTGGCGTGTACGTATGCATATGCGTAACGTAATGCATGGATTCCCTGTTTTAGGCTATGGCGACTTGTACTTTGTACTTCGGCAAGTAGTATGCAGGGCGTACGACTATGGTATACGAGCATATTCCGAAAATACTCCTTTTAGGCCTTGGGATTTGGTAAAATATGGGAAGGGTAAAATGGTCTTTTATCTATTTTAGAAAGATACAATATAGATTGTACCTTGGATTTTGGGAAATGACCTTAATTATTGATTAGGGATATTTTGGTTGTGTTTAGTGTGAGGATTCTGGTAGCAGCAGCGTGTGCGTTTCGGATATCTCGAATTGAGGTGAATCTGGTCATTGTACCCGTGGGTCGAAGGCACCAATGTCGGGCCACTAGCATCTGGTATGCTAGTTGTGTTTGTGACCCTTGCATGGTATGTTGGGCTAGGCCCATTCTACGACCCGCTAGGCCCATTTGTATGCTGGAATGGGCCCATGGATTAGGATGGCTTAGGCCCAATATATGTTACAAAGAATGCTAGTTGTCTCTATGACTCTTGCATTTGTATATTGGGCTGGGTCCATTTACTTGGAAGGGCTAGGCCCATTATGGTGGGTTGGGCCCAATGTACGGGTTAGTCCCAATGATATGTATTAGTATGTGGTATTTTAGGGAACCCACTAAGTTTTGTGCTTACGACTTTATTGTTATGGTTACAGGTACTTCCAGTTCTAAAAGGGAAGGGCCGACTTGATCGTAGCGCATCCATTGAAGATACTGTTTTTTATTATACTTTTGGGATGTTACAAGTTAGTGTCAGAAACTTGGTTCGAGGGATTCAGACACACTCTCAGGTGTGAATGAACTCATACCGAGGAGTTGGTAATATTTTAAAAGAAAACAAAATTCTAAAAAGACTTTTATAAAGAAAAAAGGGTGTGTTGCATGCAATCAACCGAGCTCAAGTGAGTGTCTCCCAAAATACCCAGACATGATGATATGTTATATGATATGAACGTTTGTATGCTAGAATAAGGCTAGGGATACTTTCAAGAATTGCATGATAGATTGGTCTGATTTGTGATGCCCTGTAGCCTAGGAAGAATTGGATGTTATGCTAGATTGGGAATATGTATTGGTATGAATAATTGCTAAGTATATGCTTTAAAATCGTATATGGTTAGAATCATATTGCTCTAGAATGACTTATTTGGCTTTACTTTCTGCTCATTGTCTAGTTGTGGTCCTAGGGTAGAGTCTTTTATTCGATACTCTAGTTGATCTTGTATTGTGTATAATTTCCATGCATAAGACAACCGACATTAAGAGTGGAACTTCCTAGCATGGATTGTAGTAAGTGGGCTTGGATGTTATTTTTCTGTTTTGTGGCTTAGAGTTTTATTGCATGAATGTTGCTTACTTTGTGCTTTGTGGGAATCATATTAATAAGAGGTAATTATTTGACAAATATGTGAAGTTGCATGCTGAAAAGGTTAAATAATCTCAGAGGGATAAATTTGAAGCCGTTGTGCAAATCTTGATAGAGTCCAACCGTTAGAGGGTTGAGTCTATTACTTGTAGGATTATATAAGCTTTATGGAATGTGATTGTATCCGTGATGTAGTTGATGGGTTTTATGTAAAACATATAATCTTATGTGTGCATGCAACCTTAAATAATTTTGATATACATTTTCTCTAATTGAATATACAATATGAACAATAATGTATAAACTCTAGAACACTAGTATATAATAAAAAATACATAATTAGGGTTATGGAAAACATACCTTTGATTGTTATATAGATATAACAATACAAATCCTTAGTTTTGTTGAAGCCTTAAGAGCAAGCGTCACAATTGTGACGCCTCTAGTAGTTCACACCCAACACTATCAATGGAAGAAGATTTAGAAGGAGGAAGGAGGCTTCAATTTTCAGTTGGATCTATCTTGGGAAACAAGTGGCCAAAAATTGTAGGGTTGTGTCCCTATTTATAGTGCAGATAGGAAACCTTAAATAAGCCCAAATCCAAGATTATCTTAAACCGGGTAATTATCCACTTTCTTGATTATCCAATAAAGACTATTCTAGAAACCCTAAGGCATATGAAAATTGTCCATAACCTATGGAAGGTTCTAGATTTCCTCTTGATCAACTATTGAATAATTACAATTCAGCCCCTACATTGTTAATTAATTATTTTAATCCTAAAATTAATTCCAATTAATTTCTGATTAAATATTAATTAAATATTACTATTTTTCATTAATATATTATTCACATAATATATTAACAAGTTATTTATTTCTAGTTATTAGTTAAATAATAAATTAACCACTTTCTCGAAAATCATCCTTCCCAGTTGCTAGGCTTGAGGGCAACCCAAAAGGACTGTGCTACTATCAATTTAAATATATACTAATTATAGTTATGGGATTAAACACCTAATCCAATAGTCTATCACTTGGATAAGTCTAATAACTTTAGTTTCCAGTATATTCTTCTAAACTGATCAGCAAATTGTATCTCTCAAAGCTGATGTCGAACTCTAACCTAGTCAGTTATGTGTCGTAAGATAAATGATCATATAATCCCCCGTTTTGCAACATATCGTTTGGATATGAGACATGGAATAAAATCAATCTCATTTCCAAAACTTTTGTTTCCCGATTTCTGATTTCTAATGATAAATAACTATTAATCGAACACATCAATTTTTTCCTAGCCAGGCCCGACATTATAAGTAAACACCAAATCATCAAGGGGCCGAAAGATATCACTTTGTCCCTAAGGGAAAAAAGGAATAGATAAAGTTTGAGTTATATGCTTGTACTATTACTCGTTAAATTATGCACAACAATACATTTGATAACATCTAGTTACTGATGTATTTACGTATTATCAATGCAGAACCAACTTGTTAATAACAACCCATATATCTCTGTTTAAAGATTATAAGATATTATTGTCTCAGAATTACCCGTGATAAATTTCATGAAGTAATTCTCTAAACGTGGGTTAATCCAATACTTAAATTCTCCATTTCAAAGTACTCATGAATATTGTAGCAATACCATTGCTATGCCTAAACCTCTTTACACAATCTGCAATCGATTCATGACAGTCTTAATTCACTACTTACTTCCAAATGTATGATCGACTGTGGATATCTGACTAATATAATTATTCGGGAAGTAAAACATGCAAAGATGAAACACAATAATAAACAATTGACAAAAGATAGTAAACAATACTCATAAATAACTCTTCATTACTTAATCATCTAGAGTAAATTACATTTATTTTGTTACAAGTTTCTAAATAACTATCTAACTTCTAAAACTAATGTAACAACGAAATATTCAAAACAAAATTTTCATTTATTAAAAACATGATTTCATTCCAAACATACCATAAAAATCCAATGTAACGTAGTCATGATACAAAACATGTCAAATCCCAAGATCAACTAAATCCAAATCCGCTTGCGATTGTGTGTACGAGTTATGTCGGCGCCTTCCCACGGTCCTCGCTAGTACCTGAAACACATAACACAACAATTGTAAGCATAAATTCTTGGTGAGTTCCCAGTATACCACTTATACACATACAACCTTCCAGGCCATGACATTCCTGTCCATGCATCTCAGGGGACTTCCGTCCCAACCCGGTAAACCTTCCGGTCTTACCCGTGTCGACCTTCCGGTCCACATCTAATTGCCTTCCGGCCCATATCAACATAGCATACAAATCACATACATAACGCATACAAAACATGCAACTCATACGATGCATATATCTCATAACATACCAGACCTTTCGGTCTCACACAGGTACCCTTCCAGGTACAGTATAGTGAGAAAACTCACCTCGTATGATGTCTAGTGTCTTATGTGCTCGAAATCTCTGAATCTCGCAACAACAACCTAGCCTCGCCTAATCACATCAAATAATTATTCCAAATCATTAACGACTCTCAAGGCTATACTGTTTTCCTTTTTAAAATTCCACAGAAGGGTGAAAGACCATCTTACCCCTCCTTGACCCCAAAATCCACGTGTTGACTAAAACCCTAAAAGTCAACAGCAAGCAGTACACGGGGCGTACCAGATCCTGTATGTGGGGCGTACTCTTGCATTCCAGAAACGGGGTATGCAACCCCGCACGTGGCGCGTACTAGGATTACGTTCGGCGTAATGCCCAGTTTCTTTATCCAACACATTCAGGTCTTAATAGGTTAAGGCTTTCATCTAAACATCAGATCTGACTCCTCTATTATGTCTCAAACCATAAAGTTGGAACCTTTAAGCCTTTACATGGCTGTAAGGGTCACTTTGTTCTCAAAACACCTTTCCTCTTTCCATAATGAGACTATAACTCATGCATACCACAAGATCCACATCCAAGACTCGATTTTTATGACTCCTCCACACATTTTACACTAGAAAAGGCCAGATCTACGCTTATGGAGACTCCTTGCACATAAAGTCTCCAACTTTGAACCAAAAACCCTAAAAATGGTCCATCAAACAAAACTTATGAAGTACAAGGAAAGCTTTGAGCTTTTTACCTCAGGAAGGATCTCCACCCACTGTAGAACTTGGATCTACACTTGTTCTTCAAGTCCTAGCTCCAACAATGGCTTCTTCTTCTCTTCCTTCACCTTGAAAAGACAGCTTCAAGCTCAAAAACTCAGACACAAGCTAAAGCACGAATCTCAGCTCTCCAAGGACTCACTCAAGGGTGTATGGTGGCTAGGGCAAAGGACTACATGCTCCTTTTATAGTGCAAGGCCACAAATTAGGGTTTTGCATATGGGCCGGTTACGCCCGGCGTAACCTTGGGTACGCCCAGCGTACCCGAATGACCCGCGTACAAATTAAGCGCGCGAGTACGCGCGCCCCCAGTACCCCGAGCGTACTCACCCATTAAATATTTCACTTTAGGGGACTAATCTAGCCAATTCTCCAAAATAGAAGGGTTATAAAGCTAACCTGGATTTCGGGCTGTTACAATTCTCCCCCACTAGAACCAGATTTCGCCCTCGAAGTCTCATGTTGTGAACAACTCCGGATGCTGCTCCCGCATCTCCGACTCCAGCTCCCAGGTCAGCTCGGACCCTTTCCGATGTTGCCACTGGACCTGAACCAGGGGCACTTTCTTGTTCCTCAAAACCCTGATCCTCCAATCCAAGATTGCGATCGGCTTCTTAGCATAATTCAGACTTGTGTCCACCTGAATATCCTCTAACGACACCACCGCCAACTCATCGGCAATACACTTCCTCAGCTGCGACATGTGGAAGGTATCATGAATCTGGTCCAACTCTGCAGGTAGCTCCAAGCGATATGCTACCTTTCCTACCCTTGCGATCACCCTAAACGGCCCAATATACCGGGGTCCCAGCTTGCCCCGCTTCCTGAATCGGATCACTCCTTTCCAAGGAGATACCTTCAGGAGCACATAATCACCGACCTGGAACTCGAGTTCAGATCATCGCCTATCAGCATAACTTTTCTGGCGACTCTAAGCGGTCAACAACCTCTGTCTAACCTGCTGTATCTGCTTTGTTGTCTGTAGCACTATCTCTGTACTACCCATCACACGCTGCCCTACCTCGCCCCAGCAAATGGGGGTCCGACACCTCCTCCCATACAACAACCCAAAAAGTGGCATACCAATGCTCGAGTGATGGCTGTTGTTGTAGGAAAACTCAGCCAAGGGCAAATAGGTGTCCCAACTTCCGCCGAAATCCAAAACACACGCCCAAAGCATGTCCTCTAGCGTCTGGATCGTCCGCTCGCTCTGGCCATCTGTCTGTGGGTGGTATGCAGTACTGAAATGTAGCCTCGTACCCCACTCCTCGTGAAACTTCTTCCAAAATCTAGAAGTAAATCGCACATCTCGATCTGAAACAATCGAGATCGGAACTCCATGTCGCGATACCAGCTCCCACACATACAGCTCTGCCAACCTCTCATCAGAAGAGCTCTTAATGATAGCAAGGAAGTGAGCGCTCTTCGTCAACCTATCCACGATCACCCAAATCGCTTCGACACCCCTGGCAGGCCTCGACAATTTAGTGATAAAATCCATGGAGATCTGTTCCCACTTCCACTCAGGAATCTCTAACGGCGGTAACTTACCATGCGGGCGCTGGTGGTCGCCCTTAACCTTGCGACAGGTCAAGCACCTCTCTACGAACCATGCAACATCCCTTTTCATACAGGGCCACCAATACTCCTTCGTTAGGTCCAAATACATCTTAGTGGCCCCGGGGTGGATCGAAAACTTCGATCTATGCGCCTTTTCCATCAAGACGGTACGCGTCCCTCCCACAGACGGTACCCAAACCTGACCCTGAAAGGTCATAAGTCCTCGACTATCGGCAACAAACTCCGATACCTGCCCAATCACCTGCTCCCTTTTGCATTTCTCCGGTCTCACGGCCTCTGCATGGGCTCCTCGAATGGTGTTCAACACCGGAGCCATCACTGTCAATCTCATGCAAATATCTCGAATCAGGGCGACCTCCGCCCTACGACTCAGGGCATCGACTACCACATTAGCCTTGCCCGGGTGGTACAGGATCTCACAATCATAATCCTTTACCACATCCAACCACCTCCTCTGGCGCATATTCAGGTTGGGCTGATGCATCGAATACTTCAAACTCTTGTGGTCCGTGTATATCGTACACCGAACCCCATACAAATAGTGACGCCAAATCTTGAGGGCAAACACTACAGCCCCCAATTCCAGATCATGAGTGGGATACCTCGACTTATGGGGCTTAAACTGCCTCGATGCATATGTTATCACATGCCCCCTCTACATAAGCACCGCTCCTAATCTGGATATCGATGCATCGCAATATACCACGAAATCCTCCATTCCCTTCGGAAGGGCTAACACCGGGGCTTCACATAATCTCTGGTGAAGTGTCTCGAACAAGGTCTGCTGCTCCGGACCCCAAGAAAATGCAACGCCCTTCCGGGTCAACTTGGTAAGTGGCACGGCGATCTTGGAGATATCCTTAATAAATCTCCGATAATAATTGGCCAATCCCAAAAAGCTCCTGATCTCAATGGGCGATCTCAGCACCTCCCACCTCATGACTGCCTCAATCTTGGCCGAGTTGACCAATATCCCACTTTGGTTGACGAGATGTCCCAAAAACTGAACCTCTCGTAACCAAAAATCACACTTGGAGAATTTGGCATAAAGCCTCTCCGACCTCAATATCCCTAGAATCTCTCTCAGATGCTCCTCGTGCTACTCTCTAGATTTCGAATACGCCAAAATATCATCAATGAATACGATCACCGACCGATCCAGCATCGGCCTGCACACCCTGTTCATGAGATCCATGAATGTAACTGGTGCATTGGTGAGCCCAAAAGGCATCACCCCGAACTCGTAATGCCCATAACGAGTTCTGAATGCTGTCTTCTAGATATCTTCATCTCGAACCCTCATCTGATGATAGCCCGATCTTAAATCTATCTTGGAGAACCAAGACGCTCCCTGCAACTGATTGAACAGATCGTCGATCCTTGGTAACGGATAACGGTTCTTGACCGTCAACTTGTTCAACTCCCGGTAATCAAGACACATCTGGTGTGAACCATCTTTCTTCCTGACAAAAAGGATCGGCGCTCCCCAAGGCGAGCTACTCAGTCTAATAAACCCCTTTCCCAACAGCTCCTGAAGCTGCGAGGATAACTCATGCATCTTTGGCGGCACGAGGCGATAAGGCGCTTTGGCGATAGGTGCGGCTCCCGGAACCAAATCGATACGGAACTCCACTTGCCTCTTGGGAGGCACACCTGGTAGCTCCTCGCGAAAAACATCCGGAAACTCTCACATTATCGGAACCTCATCAATCGAACTTGGCCTCCCAGCGGCCACACGTGTGTCCATCACATAGGCTACGAATCCACTGCAGCCTTGCTGTAAACTCTGTCTCGCCCTGGCAGCCAAACAAAACTCTGTCTCACCGAACACCGTAAGTACTCCCCCACTAGGGTCTCATATCGTCACCAACTAACGCTCGCATTCTATAACAGCTCCATTTCGGCTCAACCAATCCATGCCCACTATAGCACACACATACCCCATCGCAATCGGGACAAGATCTATCGGAAACTCCACACCGAAGATCTCCAGGAACCAGGATACATCCTCGAATCACATCCATAGCGTACACTGCTCGCTCATCAGCTATGGAAACTCGTAGAGGTCGACCTAGCGCCTCTCGACGGATACTAATGTGCTGACTAAATGCCATGGAAACAAATGACCAACTCGCACCCGAGTCAAATAATACCAAAGCAGGTACAAAACTCACAAGAAAAGTACCTACGCATAACATCATATGTGCACAATATCTCAAAAGAAAAGATAAATACAGAATACATACTAGCCACGACATCGGGCGCTATGCGGACCTCCTCCGCAGTCAACTGGAAATCTCTCCCATGAGGCTTCGGAGCCTCAGCCTTCACCGGTCGAACCTTGGTGACCCTAGCAGCAGGTGCAAATCCCTGTGCTGACCCTTGATGCAACTATGGACATTCGGCCTTATGATGGCCAGTTTGGTTGCATTGAAAGCAAACCATAAATCCCTTGGGGCAATCCTCAGCGATATGCCTCTCTTTGCCACATTTATAGCAAACACCCGATCAACAAGCTCTCTCATGACCCTTACTACACTTTCCGCAAGTGCGGTCCTTCTGGGTCCTCGAATCAGCGTGCTTGGCCCGCTTGGCTATCGGCTGAGACTGAGCCGGTCGCCGATCCGTCCTCTGAGACTCGGCCTCCTCCCTGGCCTGAGTCTCCAACTCGATCTCCCGTTTTCGAGCATTTGCCTGAAGCTTAGCAAATGTACAATACGTCGAGTTCGAAACGAACTCTCGAATGTCCCTCCTCAAAATGCCCAAATACCGGCTCATCCGTGCCTGCTCAGTCGACACCTGCTTAGGGCAGAACATCGCCCTCTAATGAAACTTCCAGGTAACCACAGTAACTGAATCATTACCCTGCTTAAGGGTCAAGAACTCCTGAACCAACCGTTCCCTCTCCACCTAGGGAATATACTTATCCCTGAACATGGCGGTGAACCTCTCCCAGGTCACCTCAGAAATCTCTGCCAGAGTGAAGCTCGCCGTCATGAACTTCCACCAATCCTTCGCTCCCAAGTGAAGCTGGTTCAAAGGAAACCGCACCCTCAAAGGTTCCGAACAAGAACACGTATAGAAACGTCCCTCAATGTCAAAGATCCATCTCATCGTAGCAATCGGGTCCTGCGTCCCATCGAACTCTGGTGGCTTCGTGTTGTTGAACTCCTGAAACAACAACGAGTCACCTCCCTGAGGTCTGGCAGCAGCAACAGCAGCAGTAGCTGCAGCAGCCGCAGCCTCAGTCACTGCTGCATACCGCTCATCAAAGGTCTCAATCAATGTGATCTTGATATCTCCAAACATCTTTGGAATCTCAGCCCGGATGGCAGCGGCCACCTCTTCATGAATCATTCGACGAATCTCCTCGTCGCTGACACCACTGCTCTCAGGTGTGTGTGGATTCCCAACCATGATGCCTATGAAATACAACATATAAATATCAGAGACTTGATTGAGCATACTCGCACTCGATAACGCAACCCTACTCGTTCTCCGATGTCCAAAGGATTCTTACTTGCATTGCCCACTGATCCGTTGTCTTTAGTAGTACGGGCCCTATACTACTGACCACACCGAATCAGCATCCACACCAAGTCCTCCTCCCTGGATCCCGGATCACAAGTACTCTACTCTCACTATGCATTGGCTACCCTCCGATAGACCTCTCATGAGCTCTTAACTGCTACCTACTCTCTCTCAAAGTAGCTCGTCAACATAAATCTCCAAGGCTAAGGCATCACAAATCAGGCCACTCTAGTCCTAATATGAATACCTAGCCTACTCTATCATGTATAATATAACATAACATATGTCACAACACATAACATACGGGAATACTGGGGATTCACCGTTCGGGCACTGGCAGACCATACACACTGCTCTGATCTGGTTGTCTCAAACCTCTTGCTCTTTTAGAAAATTTAGTTTTTATTGTTGAAAATTTCTCGATTCCTCAGTTTGAGTTCAGATACGCCTAAAGGTGCATCCGAGTCCCTCAAACCAAGGTTCTGATACCAACTTGTAACAACGAAATTTTCAAAACAAAATTTTCATTTCTTAAAAACATGATTTCATTCCAAACCAACCGTAAAAATCCAATGTAACGTAGTCATGATACAAAACATGTCAAATCCCAAGATCAACTAAATCCAAATCCGCTTGCGATTGTGTGTACGAGTCATGCCGGCGCCTTCCCACGGTCCTCACTAGTACCTGAAACACATAACACAACAACTGTAAGCATAAACGCTTAGTGAGTTCCCAGTATACCACTTATACACGTATGCCCCTCCAGGCCATGACCTTCCGGTCCATGCATCTCAGGGGACTTCCGTCCCAACCTGGTAAACCTTCCGGTGTTACCCGTGTCGACCTTCCGGTCAACATCCGAATGCCTTCCGGCCCATAACATAATGCCTTCCGGCCCATCACATAATGCCTTCCAGCCCATATCAGCATAACATACAAATCACATACATAACGCATACAAAACAGACAACTCATACGATGCATATATCTCACAACATACCAGACCTTCCAGTCTCACACAGGTACCCTTCCAGGTACAGTATAGTGAGAAGACTCACCTCGTATGATGTCTAGTGTCTCACGTGCTCGAAATCTCTGAATCCCGCAACAACCTAGCCTCGCCTAATCACATCAAATAATTATTCCAAATCATTAACGGCTCTCAAGGCTATACTATTTTCCTTTTTAAAATTCCACAGAAGGGTAAAAGACCATCTTACCCCTCCCTGACCCCAAAATCCACATGTTGACTAAAACCCTAAAAGTCAACAAAAGTCAACAGCAAGCAGTACGCGGAGCGTACCAGATCCAGTACGCGGGGCGTACTTTTGCATTCCAGAAACGGGGTACGCAACCCCGTACACGGCGCGTACTGGGATTACGCCCGACGTAATGCCCAGTTTCTTTATCCAACACATTCAGGTATTAAACGGTTAAGACTTTCATCCAAACTTCAGATCTGACTCCTCTACTATGTCTTAAACCATAAAGTTGGAACCTTTAAGCCTTTGCATGGCTGTAAGGGTCACTTTGTGCTCAAAACACCTTTCCTCTTTCCATTTTGAGACTATAACTAATGCATGCCACAAGATCCACGTCTAAGACTCGATTTTAATGACTCCTCAACACATTTTACACTAGAAAAGGCCAGATCTAGGCTTATGGAGACTCGTTGCACATAAAGTCTCCAACATTGAACCAAAAACCCTAAAAATGGTCTAAAAAGCAAAACTTATGAAGAACAAGGAAAGATTTGAGCTTTTTACCTCAGGAAGGATCTCCACCCCTGTAGAACTCAGATCTACACTTGTTCATCAACTCCTAGCTCCAACAATGGCTTCTTCTTCTCTTCCTTCACCTTGAAAAGACATCTTCAAGCTCAAAAACTCACACACAAGCTAAAGCACGAATCTCAGCTCTCCAAGGACTCACTCAAGGGTGTATGGTGGCTAGGGAAAAGGACTACATGCTCCTTTTATAATGCAAGGCCACAAATTAGGGTTTTGCATCTAGGCCGGTTACGCCCGGCGTAACCTTGGGTACGCCCAGCGTACCTGGATGACCCGCATACAAATTAAGTGCGCGAGTACGCGCGGGGTACCCCCAGTATGCCCATCGTACTCACCCATTACATATTTCACTTTAGGGGACTAATCTAGCCAATTCTCCAAAATAGAAGGGTTATAAAACTAACCTGGATTTCAGGCTG
>NC_056625.2:142884272-142889272 GCF_002870075.4 Lactuca sativa | reverse complement strand
GGCAAGGGTCGTGAACACTACTACGTCTGTTGAGAAGTTAGGTTCGAATCCAGGATAGGTATGGAATCTTAGTCAGTTGATAGGAAATATGGAAAGAAATCAGACTATTTGCTATATTCTAAAAAAAGTGTAAGCGCTTATCAGCATCACTGGTTTTATTAATTCACCAAGTACTTTAGTTGCTAGGCGATACGCAGTTCCTAATTATCCAGTATCTCCAGGAAGCTTGAGACTAAATATTTGTTGTGTAGCGAAAAATAGAGACCAAAGTACTTTGTCAGTGATTCTAACTTTCATTCAGTCTGATTATGCAACACCGGTCTTTGAAGTTGAACATGCCCCTTCATATATATAGTTTCAAGGTCAATTCCTCTTTCTAACTTCTTTTCTACCGGTTGAGACAAAGTCACGTACGACGAAGAAAAAATAAGCCTCAGTCTTATATCGAAAGACTCCATTACCGGGACTACTAAAACGATATTTCACTCGAAGACCGCGGCAGTCGCAACAAAGCGAAGCCTTCTTTTTCATTGTCTTACTTTACACGCAGAGCAGGAGAGGATCTCCAGCCCCATCTGCATAGGAGTTATTTGGGTAGAAGAACCCATTGCAAATAGTTCTCTTAGTATCGGAGTCTTCTTTTGACAGCTTGTAGATGTGCTTGTCGAGGAGCATGCATAAACTGAAAGACTTGATTCACAGCAAACGTCATGTTGGGCCGGGTCAACGTGAAAGAATTTAGGACTCCCACCATACTTGTATAGTTCCTTGGATCAAGTCTTTTCTTTGAGTAAAGCCAAAGCCTTTAGCGACTAGCCTGGCCTTTTCCTTCTAAGAGGAATCACGACCACCACATTCCCTTAAAACCTGGTAGTGAGCCTATGAGTGTAAGGCCCTACAGATACCCACACATCCAAAAGAGATAGAAAAATAGGTCAAGGAGATGCTGTTAAGTGGTACTATCAGGGCAAGTGTGAGTTCTTATGCCTCTCCAGTGTTGCTGGTGAAAAAAAGGGACAATACCTGGAGATTTTGCGAGGATCGTGCAATATGCATGTTTATGTGTTTAACTTTTAGATCTTTACTTGAAAATGAAGTTTATCACTTTGATCTTCATAAATACCTTGAGAAAACTAGGTGTCGTCGCATATAATACATGTAAACTTGTAGATATGGGATTTATCCACTTAAAATAGCAAAAACAAGTGTTGTGAACAAACTTAGATAACTTAAACTCAAAAAATAGCCCTTGACAGAAATGTTTTAGTCCAATCTCGAACTATTTTACCTCTTTAATGGTAATATTTGTTAAAACTGTTTTACATGCAAAAAGTTCTGGTTATTACCATTAAAATGACTACTCTCACGTTTTCATAAGATTTTTCTACTATATTTGGTGAATTTTACAAAACTGCCTATCAGATTTGAAATAATTTCGGACCAACCTGAAGGTGAGCAATTTCACACTTTGTTAGACGCCAATAAAAATTATGAGAAAAATTATGAATAAAGTAGCCTCAATTTCTAAACTTCCAGCATTTACGGATCCAAATTTCGAATTACGATGATTTTTCTACAAATTTTCCAACATCTAGTTCAGAAAAGCCAAAAACCAGAAAAATGTGTATTTCACAAAAATCAAGCCAAAAATGATATTTTGAATAAAAATGGGGACTAAAGTGTTATTTTTACTATAATTGGGCCTTAATTGAAAATTTCGTGGTTTATTGGGCCAAGAACGTCATTTTTACAAAACTGGGCTTTTTATATCAATTTTGTAGATAATCGAGCTAAAATAAACAAAACAATAAGAAACGGGTTAAAAACGATATTCATATCCTTATTGGGCCTCGAAATAATAAACATGTTTAGTGGGTCTTAGTGTCCTTTTACATGTACATTGGGCTCTGGATAGACATTCATATTCCTTTTGAGCCTGGAAATAATAGACACGTATAGTGGGCCTTAGTAGTCCACTTACATGTTTATTGGGCCAGGGAATGAGTTTTATATGTGTTCTTCTTTCTTGTTTGTATAAATTTTCGAGTAAGGATCTAGTGAGACTTGTCGGTTGGCATCTTGGAGTGTACAATCGTAGCCTGTAGTTATAACTAGAGTTTTCCGGAGGGAAAGCGGGAGTTTGTGTATAGATCTATACGGGGGTGACACCCCATATCTGAGCTGTTCGCTACAGTTAGACTAGGCCAGTCTAGGGTGACAAAAACCTTATCCTATTTTGTCGGCGTCCCAAAGACGCAAAGACAGGCAAAATTGTCATTATTTAGTATGGTTATAATGACTCACTTAGAGGAATTAACATTATAAGATTTACAGGAAACCATCCTATGTTCTTTTTGGATAAAATGGGAAACCATCCTATGTTCTTTTTGGATAAAACGGGAAACCATTCAATTTTCTTTTTGGATAAAACGGGAAACCTTCTTTTTTATAAAACGGTAATCTATACGCATCGGTACTTAACCACGGGGGTTGAGATTTCAGCATTATCTATTACAAACAACATCAGGTTGTCTAGAAATCATTTTCATTCTATTTTTGCAAACATTAACACACATACATTAATATAAGATCAAACACAAATATTTCAAACCTTTTCTTTTTGGAAAATATCGGATTTCTAAAAGCACTATGAAAACTATTCTAAACAAGTACAAAAACCATTTTTATACAGAACTGCTTATGAACTCACCAACTTTTTAGTCGACACTTTTTAAAAGGACTTGTATTCTCAGGGATCCAGTAACAGGTAATAAGTTCGACTAGGTGATCAAGTGGTGCAACTTCAAGAAATTTTACTGTCTTACTTTTGTGTAACTGATGAAAAAACTCAATATGTAAACTATTTATGTGTGTATCTTCAATGTATGATGTTTGGTTACTATGTTTCATTCATATTCAATTGTTATGATACTGTACACAAAATTATCCGCCCCCGGACACTTACGCCGTCTAGGTTCGGGGTGTGACATCGTGGCTGGTAAGTGTAAGGGGTAGATGAATTATGCATAGCAGCCATAGGTTGTGCCTTGTAAAGCCTGCTAATCTTCCAGTCGTGGGTCTCAGGCCCTCCTTCCACCTATCTGGGAGGATCCGAAAACAATGCTCATAGATGACATCTGCTGAGCTGCCTGTGTCTATGTACACTTTGTGTATGACCACATTCTTAATAGATGTTTGAACTATAAGTGGATTATCACCTGTCCAGACTTCCGGCCTGGGGTCTAGTACTGATAACGTAAGAGCTTGTGTCATAGCCACGAGGCTTTCACGGTCGGCTGTTCCTTCTTGCCTGCCTCTCTTGCTACATATCATGAATATTTCTTTGGGTTGGGTGTCCTCTTGCGGTACACCTTTAGCATTTTCGGTGTCGAACTTGGCGCGTAGGCTACGTGTTATCTCCACAAGATCTCCCTTGAGTTTTTTCTCTTCCATTTCTTTCTTAAGAACTAAGCAATTAGTAGTATCATGCGTCTTAATTTTATGGTGCCTTCACCAGCTGTGGCCTGTTTGCAACTACGTACACATCCGGTCGGCGGCCTCGTCTGTCATCTCTGGAAAACAGCCTGAAGCGACCCAACGGTTTTCTTCCGCACCAAAAGTGCCTGTTTCCCCCTTGCGTTTCTGTGCGGGTTGAGCTATAACGTTTGGCTGTCATGGCATTTAGATACGCTTGCTTTGCTTCTTCGCCTTCCTCTTGTCTCAAATATCATTCCACCCTTTCCTTTAGCTTAGCTATGGTCTGTGGTTTTTTGCCCATGAGTTTTTGCGACAAAGGACATGGGAGGAGTCCCCAGGTGAAGACTCCTGCTATGAGGCCCTCATCATATCCCGGTACGTCCAACGTGGCGTTTGTAAACCTGGTGAAGTATTCTCTCACGCTTTCCCCCTTCCTTCCACTTGCATCCGATAATGGAGTGGGAATCGCCTTTATACTTTCGCAGTTGCATAAATTTCGTGAGGAATAGATACTTGAGTTGGCCAAAGTTGTAAATGCTGCCCGATCGTATTGCCTTGAACCACGTGGCTGCATTTCCATCGAGAGTTGTTGGGAAATACGTCCACCAAAAACGTTCATCTAGCTTTAGTGATGTCATCATCCATTTGTATGTATCAATGTGACTATCTGGGTCAGTAGTGTCATTGTAAGTCTTCAAGTTAGGGAGTTTCGATGTATTCGGGATTTTATAGTCCAACAGTTCCCTGGCAAACGGGGATGTGACGCTTCGAGACAAGCAATCTTGGTTGGGGATGGCTAGCAAACCTTGTGCGTTATACTGGTGAGGCGTGTTATACGGCTGCGCTCCAAGAGGGCCATAGAATGCCTAATATCCTGGGTTTGGACCATAGAATGCTTGTTGCTGGAACGACAACTAAAGTGAAAATCCTGCGGAAATGGGTTCATACGGGGCAAGAGGTTGCATTGATGTGGTTGCTGTTGGCTTACGTTGGTGGTTACGACCGGTTCGCCCCACGTTCCTGTCGTTGGGTAGAAAGCCGATGACGGGTTTATCAAGATATGTGCGAGGGGCGGGAGCACCGGAGGTGTACTCATCAGTATTTGGTTTGGTGGTGATATGTGGGACAACGTTTAGGTGTTTGGTATTTGGTTTACCAGCAACGTCATTGGGAACACCGGAAGCTGGTGTGGTACCGTCCCCCGAGTTGGCCATGGATGTTGGGGTGGTGGTTGAATGGTGGCATCCGCATTTGTTTCCGATGATGGGGGTGGCAGTTGGGTTAGCTGCTGACTCCTTGGAGGTATTGTCGTTAGCATAGAGCCACCTTCCCCTATATGTTCTCTAGTGACCGTCACATGTGGCGGTATCTCGTCCTATGGTGCCATGGAGCGTATGGGACTGTTCTGAGCTCTCTCAACTAAGTCGTTGTCGTCGGAAGCCATTGGCTCTATCAACACTCATATTGACTCCTGACAAAGATATGTTTGTATACATCAGCAGGCCATATATACATATATATAT